>NC_048595.1:13033296-13188296 GCF_003668045.3 Cricetulus griseus
GTGGGGGGGATGTGGGGGTGTGAGGGGGATGTGAGGAGCTCTAGCATGGGTTTTAATAGGTCTTAATTAAAGCCCAAGTCAGATATAGGGGGAAATGCTGAGAGATCAGAGAGACGAAGGAGCAAAACCATAGCCATTTTACCTACTCAACTTCCTAGCCAAAAAGAGACTGATCTCCTGTCCCCTCCACCTTACCACGTCCTCTCTCAGCCTAGCCATAACACTTCCTGTCTGTCTGTCCCGATCTCTAGACCTCTATGTTTAGCTAGTGACTAGCTCTGCCCTCGATCTTCAGGCAAGCTTTATTTGTTAGAGTATAAACAAGACGCTCTCCTGGCTAATGAGGAATCACGTGATATAATGTAGCTAACTAATACCGAGTGTGCTATGGTGCAAAAGGTCAGGATGCGATACGCTGAATAGGAAGAGGCTGTGATTCCTAAGGAAGCATGGTATGGCTTAGGCTCTGAGCAGGGCAAACCCTCGGATACTGGCTTCTCCCCTGGACTGGACTCCAGAGGTCAGGAAGGTAAAGAAGGCTCCAGCATCTCTTCCTCGAGAGAGATATGTGAACCCTCTCTTGTGATACCCAGACCACAGCAGCTCTGGCTTGTGGAGCTGATCAACAGCCTGGTGAGTAGGAGGTGGATGCCAGTGGGGCAGGGTGGAGGGCAGGAGAACCTGAGGGCAGGAGGGTGAGAGGGCAGTGTGGTAGGGAGGTAGATGATAGGAGGTCATCAGGGATGTCTGGCTATACGACAGGGGTGGATGTCATCAAAGCCAGCACAACGTCCAAGAAGCCAGAGCTGCTCAACTTTGACCCCCAGTGCTCGTGAGCTGGTGTCCTTCCTCAGCTCTATGCTACTCATGGGGTCTCTAGCCTGGTAGCCTCTACCCAGCTCTCCTCCTTCCTTACTTTACTCTGCAGCCAGAGAGGCAGTAGAGAAATGCCAGTTAGGGTTAGAGATAGGTCCCATATGTAGAGAGTCTGCTCAGAATCCATGCTGAAGGACGGGGGAGGGGGAGTGACTCAGTGGTAGACCTTGCCTAGAATCCACCAGTGAAAAGACAGAGAGTATGGCTTGACTATTGCCATTGGTGCCTTGATATCCTTATGCAGCGTAATTGTCACCTCCTCCAAGAAGCCCTCTTAGCTGTAACACATCCCCTTAGCCACCACTGTTCACAACATCTTCCTTTACTGCCTGAGATGGGTTGCAGCCAACAAACTTCTCAGCCTAGCTGTTGACTTGGAGGTTGTGTTTTTCCAGCCAGCAAACACCCAGCTCCATAGGACCAGGGGGCACTGGTGATCTCGACTGTGTCTCCAGTGACAGCAGACTTTAGGAAACTTGGTCTCCACTTCCAGAGGATAGCTGCAGCTTTGGCCACATAGCATGTCCACAAACTTGCCTCCTCCAGCCTTCCCTGGGCATGGCTGCCAGACAAATCCATGGAAGCATAGCTGGGAGCTTGTCCCTTGGTGGTTGCTATCACTCCTGGTTTCTCATTCACAATGCAGCAATTCAGACTTCTTGAGTCACGTCTTCTAGGAAGTCTCCCCCGCTGCCTCTGTTGTAGAGGTGGGGAGAGTTTGGGGTTCTGAGCCAGGCTGGGGTTCACATCTCTGCTTTGCTATTTTCTCCCAGTGCAACCTGGAGCCTGAACCTGCTTAGAAGGAATGGCCTTGGCTAACCAACAGAAGAGAGGCTCTGACCTAAGCAGGTGGGAGCAGCCTGGGGGTTCTTCTAGATTTATTTAATGGAAACATATGAACCCTTCCCTTAACTATCCCATAATGTTCTTCCCCTGTATTGGTCAATGAGCTACTTCCATCAAGACCATTCTTCATAAGCGAGAACAAACTGGCTGTGACATTTATCACCAGGGTTGGCTTGGTCTGGCTGGCCTGGCTGATTGAATGGTTGTCCCCTTTCTCCATCACACTCCACTGTGCTGAAGCCACACAGTCAGGGGGAAAAGATGCACTTCCTCCATAGAGGACTAGCACCCTCCAGTCAGGGGTAGAGGAGCCATGCTCAGCTGCTAGAACCACCAGAAAAACTCTGATGGTCCATTTGCAGAACATGGGTATTTATGGTTCCAGAGAGACATACCCTGGTGAGATGCTGCAAATCTCTCTCTCTCTCTCTCTCTCTCTCTCTCTCTCTCTCTCTCTCTCTCTCTCTCTCTCTCACACACACACACACACACACAGAGTTTCCAACTCTTGACTCTTGGATCCTCCCCCACCTGCCCAAACCTTTGCTCTGTGCCCAGTGGTGGCATCTGCAGCTTGCTGACTGCTCTTGTCCTTTATTCTCCTCTGAAATCCTTTTTCACGCCCATGTATATTCATTCACTCATTCTCAGTGCTCCCATCACGTGAGCAAGAAAAATCTTAGCCAGAATCTCTTATCTAGAATGTTCTAGCCACCCCCTCACACTCATTTGGTCAATATTTTTGGGAGGCTGTGTGTCTGAAATGTCTCCCTGTGGGCTCATGTGTTTGAACACTTAACCCACAGCTGGTGGTGCTATTTGGGGGCTTGTGCCACCTACCTTGTTGAAGTGGGTCACAAGGGCCAGTCCTCTGAAGGTTCTAGTTTCAGCCTTGCTTCCAGGCTCCAGGGTGTTCTTTCTCCTTCCTACTCTTTGTGCAAGCCTCCCCACTGTGGACAGAGCATCCAGACACCAACATGGACATAGCCACCCAGAGCCACAATTGACAGAGACACGGAGTCGCCAAGCTACCATGGACAGAGCCATCCAGATATCGCCATGCTGTCCCACCACCATGGACAGAGACATCCAGCAGGCCCACCACCATGAACAGAGACATCCAGACATCACTGTGGACAGAGCTGCCCAGTCTCCACTCACCATGGATAGAGCTATCCCTCACCACCATGGACAGAGCCGCCCACCATCAAGCCTTCCCCATCAGGAAAAAGTGATATCCTGTAAAACGTGGGCAAAGTGCTTCCTTCCTCCAAGCAGTTTGTCAGGTATTGAGTCATAGCTGTGAGAAAAGAAATGAAAACAGCCAAGTGTCTGTCTATTCCTCTTAAAGTCTCAACTCCAGGAGTCCTTAGCTATTAATTAGTACTGGCCTCTCTCTCTCATAGCTTGGTCTGCCCTTTGGGGCTACTCTGCATCGTTTGGGGGGTCACATTGTTCCTCTTCCTAGAGAAGGTTACCATTGTGCCCACAGTGAGGCATTTGAGATGTGAGTGCCATTTTGCACTGGAAGCAACCTGGCCCAGCCTGTCTAACCAGGCTCATCACCTTCAGAGACAGCCTGGTGCTTGTCAAGTCCTGTAAGGACAGTCTCCATCCTTAAAGAAATCCACTCCCAAGTGCCTCAGAAGAAGAAATGGAAGCACAATCTAGAAGACATTTGCCCACATGTGTTCATAGTACTGTGGCACAGGATAGCTCAAAGGTGGGAGACATGAAGTGTTCATCCGTGGATAAATGGAAAAGTAAAATGCAGTGTCTGCATGCAAGGAATATTATCCAGCCCTAAAGGGGCAGGAAGTTCTGATGGGGGCCTCAGTCAGTAAAATGCTTGCTGTGTAAGGATAAGGAAGTGGGTTCAAATCCCCACCACCCATGTAAAAATCGTGACACAGCCCTACACATCTGTAATCCCCAGGCTGGGGAAACAGAAATGGGAAGTTATCAGGGACTTGTTGGCCAGCTAGTCTAACCAAATCAGTGAGCCTCGTGTTCAGTGAGACCATTTCTCAGAGTTAGGTGGGGAGTGATGGAAAAAGGCACCAGACATTGACCTCAGGCTCCCACATGTGTGTGCACATGTGTGCATGAAGCTCTGCATACACCAGGAAAAAGAAAAGGGTAGCAACGTGTGTTGTCACATAGATGAACCAAGAGGACCTTGTGCTAAGAGAAATAAGCCAGTCATAGGAAGAGGAATGCCACGCTTCATCACTCACACAAGGAACCTAAAACACCTGATGTCAGAGCAGAGAGGAGGGCTCTGGTTGAGAAGGGCAGCGGAGGGAGTGGGGACAACGAAAGGCAGAGAGTTAAGGAGATGTTCGATGTGTGTTTTGTGAGATGTTCAAGTCCTGGGGATTGACTGGACTGTGGTGGGACTCATGGAACATTCCAAGCTGAGCTCTTTAAAATGCTGAGGATGGTGGTTCACCGTTTAGCATCTCACCAGACGGAGCAGGAATGCACCTGGGCAGGTGGGTGTGGCCCCTGGGTCCTGGTTTGTGCCTCACCTGAGGCCACCAGATTCCACTTTACCACCTCCTCTCATCAACACAGATGTACCTTCTATCCCCGTACCACGTAGGAGCATAGTATGGCTGACTTGGGCTGTTCTTTTACATTTCCTGAAGTTTGAAATAAATCTGAAAGGAAATGGAAACAATCAAGGTGGAAAGGTAGATTTCTGATTCTACAGTGTTCCTTCCAGCCTCTTCCCTCAGGGCTTGACCCCACCAGCAACCACTGCCTGACAGCCATACTGAACTCTTCCCTGAGAAACATGATGCTTCTCTCACCACCCACCAGGCTCTATGGATACAGAGGTTCTTGATAAAACCCACTGATCTAGCCCCTTGCTGGTGCCAAGCTCTCAGGCTCTGCCTCTGCCTTCTACATCTACCCAGGGTTCTCCTTAAGGAAATCCAGGGCTACAGAGTGAGATCCTGTTTTTTAAAAGGACAGAAGATATAGTGAGTGGGGAGAGCAAGAGGCTGAGATTTTGGAGCTTGATATCTTTTGATCTTTTGATCCCACTCAATCAGAACTATAATTGTTCTCATATCTGCCTAACCCTAGACACATGCCCCCACACCCTAGACTCTGTCTCTCTCCCTCTTACACACACACACACACACACACACACACACACACACACACACACTGGTAGAGGAAAGTCTGCTTTGACCCAACCTTAATGAGAGGCATTGCTAGAAGAACAGTAGCTTTCACAGATATCTCCTCATCCCTCCCTTCCACAAGCTGGCTCTTCCATGGGCACCCTGGTCGACTGCTGTGGCAGACTTTCCCTGATATGATGTAGCCTTCCAGGAAAAAGCAGTTCCATGTGGCCACCTAAGGGAAAGCATCGAAGTGTCCTTCATTCAAGCCTGGGCTCTCCAGCTTATTAGCCTCTTTTGTCTCTCCGACCTCCAGCTCCTCCATAAGCAGCAATCGTGCCTCCCACTCAGGTCACAGCCATGTTCAAGTTCAGTAATGTATGGAAAGCGCCAGGCCCTGTCATGGGAGATCTGCAGTCGCTGTCCTTCCCCTATTCCTCTCCCCATGGGTGCGGAGGCAGGAACACCCAGAGCATCCATTGCTGGCATTACCGCAGCTGGCCTGTGCCATCACGAAGCATGACTGGGGAGGATTCGTGATAAGCTTCTTACACTTGTGATATTAGCATTCTCAGAGCCTACTGCAAATTCTTCATCATATTTGTTCTTCAAGAGAAAAAAATCTGGGGAGTTTATAGGGAGGCAGAGTCAACCTCTGGGTACAGCTCTCCATTCCAAACTAGACACAAGGGAAGGAATGTTTCCAAGGTCGCATGGCTGCTAGATGGCAATATTAAGGTGGGAAGCCAAATCTTTACAAACTTGATTTTTTTTTAAAGTTTGTTCTGGAAAACTTGGCTCAGGTATAAGGGCAGAGAGTATCCCCCTAGGAGATGGGCCAAGAAAGGCGGCAGGCATCTTTGTCCCTGTGGATTCTGCCCTGTGTGAACTTGTCACGCTGCCTCCTCTCACACACAGTGCATCCTTCCTGAGACCCTAAAGTGCTTCTGTGTGCCTCGTACATATTTATATGCCTGCGTGCTCGATAAAAATAAAACCACTTCACCCACCACTGAAATGCAGCCACTCGGGGTGTGAAATATGGGGCTTATCGAACCACCAAGAAGAATGGCTCTCGGGAGAGACCTCGTCCCTCCTGACATTGCAAGGGGGTAGTGGGGAGGAGGGAATGTTTGAATGTCTTGACAATGGAGTTCTGGACTTCTGCAGAGGCAGGTGCCACAGACACCCTTGGTTCCGGTGCTCTGGGATGTGTCCTTCACACACCCCTTAGCCTCACCCCCTGACAGAGACCTGCAGGCACCAGAGGCTCTGGCCACCTGCACTCCCAAATCCCATGTCCCTCAAGAGTCACTTCATGCTTCAAGGAAGAGTTATAGGCTGCAATGAGGGAAAAGGTGTCTGATCAAGGCCTAGCACCTTTGCCCCCTGCCCCCGCTACTGTGGCCTTCCCCTGGCACAGTGTCATCTGTGCCAGGTCAGGACCCTACCCCAGATTGAGTAGGGTCAATCACTCTGCCCTTCTTCTAAGTAGCCTCTTGACCCACTGGGGCAGCACGGTGTAGTGAGAGCCTGGTGAAGGCATCGCCACAGGTGTCCTGAGCCAGTGGCAGCAAACCTGAGCTCTGAGACTGAGCAAGAATCAGCCAGATTCTTGGGCAGAAGAGTTCCTGTGCCAAGGGTGTGGTGAGGGAGATGGGAGTGGGTAGGTGGGCTAGGGAGGGGTGCTCCAGTTCGAGGGAATAGCATGAATGAAGCTCTGTGACCGAGAGTGAGCTGGCTGGGCTGCTGGTGCAAGGCTCTATTTAGGAGGATGGAGATGAAACACTGCAGGTTCAAGGTCAGCCTGGATACCTTATTTAGACCCTGAATCAAATCAAACAAAGCAAGACACCCCGGAAGGACTGGGACTGTAGCTCAGCGCTGGTACATGTATGTGCCGGGGATATGTGAAGCCTTGAATTTGACCCCCAGGATATGAGAGGGGAAGCAATGTCCCAGCAGTGACCCCTGGAGCTGGAGGCCACAGGAGACAGTCTGAGGCTATAGGGTATACATTGCAGGACTCTGCCAGGGTTATCTTATCAGCTTGTCACTGTTGCTCTGTCTGGGGACATGGGCTATGTGTGTGGTTAGGGCTAGGCCCAGGAAGTCATCAAAAGCCAGTTCTGAGGACCCTCACTGTCCTTTTCAGCAAGGGGGTCTTATATGGGCTGAGACTGGAGCATAGAGGATTTGGAGGACACCAACAGGGTGTCTGTGAGGCAGAAACCAAGTGAGAATCAGGCATGGAGGTTTGACTAGAAGTGCAGGTGGGCACCCCAATGCTGGCACCCAGCCCTGACAACTGTGAGCTCCTGACAACCAGGTCCTTCTGCTCTATGTCCCTGGCACTTATCATAGCGCCTTGTCCAAGTCTAAGCTTGATGCACCTACATGGCTTTTAGTTCACTTGACAATAAAGCTTAACTTTAAGAACCACTGGGGGACACTGGTAAGACCTTGGTGACAAACAGTGCATGGTGATGTAGGTCTCTAATCCCAGCACTTGGAAGAGAAGCTGATCATAAGTTCAAGGCCAGCCAAGGCTTCTTAACAAGACCATCTCTAAACCACCAAACACTAAACAAGGGTTTGGGGCACAAGAATGTGTGTTGTGCTGTGCTGTGTCATGATCCAACCTAAGCACTTTTATTAGATGTCATAAAAGTACTAACAGGGCTGGAGAGATGGCTCAAAGGTTAAGAGCACTGACTGTTCTTCCAGAGGTCCTGAGTTCAATTCCTAGCAACCACATAGTGGCTGACAACCATCTGTAATGCCTGGCATGCAGGCATATATGGAGGCAGAATGTTGTATACATAATAAATAAATAAATACGTCTTTTTTTTAAAAAAAAAGTACTAACAAAGCTCTCTCTCCAGTTAGTGCCCATCGGTTATCCTTCCAAGAGAAGGACATTTTGTGGAACAAGGAAGTCTCTGCTAGGCATCCTATAGCCTCTGATTTTGGGAAACCCCTAGCTTGATTCACCAGCAACTTCTCTGCAAAACTTTTCTCCCCTGGACAGAGGAGATGGACAGAAGGACAAGAGCCACAGAAGTAGACTTGAGTAACCCTCTGGGATTAGCAGGATGGTTTTTGACACTTGGACATAGCAGAGTGTGATGTCAGTGAGCTGTAAGGATGACATGAACTCTCCAGGATCTGAGAATTGGTCATTTGGATGGATCAAATGTCAAACATCACCAAATCCCAAGATCAAGCAACATGTGTTGTAGCAAGAATTCTAATTGGTTTTTAATAATAAAAACCCGGATTCATACATGGGGGGGGGGGTGTGAAAGCTGAAAGATCAGAGAAATAAAGCATCTGGCCACTAAAGTTCTTATCGCTATGAAATTCTCAGACCAAAAGGACTGAGCTCCTGTTTCTATGAATCCTCAAATTAAATGGGCCAGAGATACTGTCTCCACACATCTTATATTCCTATCTCAGCCTCCACAGTGCTGGGATCAAAGGCATGAGATCCCAAGTGCTGGGATTACAGGTGTGCGCCATCCCTTCCTGGCCTCTATGGTTAAGAGTGGCTAGCTCCACCCTCTGATCTTCAGGCAAGCTTTATTTGTTAGAGCACAAACAAAATATCACTACAGTGTGTGTCCTTATCATTGTCTTCCACCATCAGAGCTGTTTCTGTTGTTCTCTTCCACACATGGCCCTGAGCAGTCTCCAGAGAGACCGACTAACTTTCTGGACTCCCTGCCCAGGCTCTAGTTGCCCCCGTTCTTAAATGTCGACTCTGTGGTGTGTCTGGAAGGCTTCCTATGGGTGATTCTTCCCCAAAGCACTCCCTCCCCAGTTAACCTGACATCTTCAGGGTCTCACAGCTTCAAGGTCTCACCTCATCCAGGAAGCCCAGCTCAGTGCCACAAATGACACCTCTGCTTCATTAGTGGCTATGGAGGAATGAGCCAAAAGTGAGGAGAGAGTGATCCGTGTCAGCTGGCAGGGAAAGCCAGCCCAACCTTTGCCTCTTCATGAAACCTACAGAAAAGAAATCATCTATCTGTCCATACCGTAAATCGGATGGGATTTTTCGCTGACACATCAGGACCTGAAGACACAAGACAGAATGAGAATGCAGGTTGTGCAGAGGGCAGAGGCTGTGGGGCTTTACTCTGAGTCTTTTGTAATTAACCAAAGTCTTGGGCACACACACCATTATGCTTCCAATTGCATGCTAACCTGGATAGTCAGACCACCCTTCTCAGCTTCCGGAACCACCTGACCCGGCGCCTGCATGAAAAGCAACACAAGAGATCTTACAGAACAAGATAGAGTGGGCCAAGACCTTCTGGAACATTCGGTGAGACCTGGGGAAACAGGATCCATGATGGGAAAATCTCTGCTCTTCTGTGTACTGGAAACAGCATGCCCTCCATACATATTGCAGGAAGCCTTTCCCTGGGCCTCAGTTTCCTCATCCAGTGTCTCCTTGTCCATTGCATGATGGTGACTAACTGTGAGCCTGTCTGGAGAGATCATGCCTTGTCTTGGAAACACTGACACCTAAGGAATTTATGGACTAAGAAGCTGATTCATTTTAGGGAATCAGGGCCTCTTATTCAAATGGCTAAAACTATGGGGGAAATCGTATATTCCATGGTGCCACCTATTGGTTATGTGCAAAATTGCAGAGTGGTCAGGAAAGTAGGAAAGGGAGGGTCCAAGAGTGACTGCTGATTTCAGCCCTGAAATGATAATCCAGAGACAAGAGTCTAATGCCACAAAGGAATGGAGTTGTTCTGTCATAGGTGAAATGAATTGGCTTTCCCCAGTTTGTTTTTGGATTATGGACAACACTTTGTAAGTCTCTTGAGACCTCCCCGCTATAGTCAACCAACTCCTCCCCTTCCACCGTAGGGGCTGGGCAGGTGACAAAGGACCACACAAGCAACTGGATCATGGGTCATTATAACATCATTCTGTTGCTGATTGCCTTGGGTGCAGGTTCAAGAGTCACAGCTGATCCTCATAGTTTGAGCATCATCTGGTTTTATTACAAGCCACACAGGTCACTCTTGTCCCATCCCCAGGAGGGACAAGGTATAGTGATGTGACAAATGCTGGTCACATTGGATAGGAAGAGAGTACTTCCTTCCTGTCTTCCAGTTAGAAATTGCCTTTCAGAGAGTTGAGACCGGGATTTGAGTCTAGGCGGTTCAAGCCCATGTTTTCAGTCACTCACTTGACTGTGCCTGCTGGTAATGACTAGCACCTGCTGGCCTGCTCCTTCATAGCCAGACAATGCAGTGGAAAGGAAAATAATAAATTCTGCTGATGTTCCATAATCTATATTCACCAATCCACACCACCCTCTCTATGAACGTCCACCAAGCCTTTCTCTGATCTGTCTGTCTACCGGTCCATCCATCCCATTGCCCATCCATTCACCCATCTAGCCATCACTCAATAAATCTCACAACTCCTCTACTCATCTGCCTATCCATCCATCCATCTACACACTGTCCTTACACACATTTATTCTTCCATCAATCCAATTATATATAAACTCCTATCTATGTATCCTTCCTACCCATCTCCCCATCCTCTTATCCATTTTCCATCTGTCTACCCATAATCCATACATCCATAATCCATCCATTCAAACTACCCATCCAACCACCCATTTATCCATGCATCCCTTTCTTCCTCCCTCTCTCCCTCCATCCCTTCCTTTCAACAGTCACTTTCTTGAGTCACTTTTGATCTTTCTTGGCACACATGATCAGAGATGAATCAGCTGTAGTCCTGTACACATTAGGCCCACAGTGCTCCATGAGAATAGAGAGCAGACATCTCCAGCTTCAATGTGGGGAGTGGACTGAGTTGGGTGGGTTGGAGGGAATGGGCTGGGAAACAGATCTGGAATCAGTGACGGGTCAGCAGAGGTCATCTGGTTTTAGATAAAGCTTTACCATGTACCAGGCAGGTGACCTTAGACATCGGTTTCACTCTCAGGGCTTTCACTTTCTTTGATGGACCTACAGATAGAATCTGCAGGGCTGTATTAAACTAGTACAAGCAACGTGCCTAACCCAGAAGACTACACTCAGTAAGTGGGATGACATGTCGTCAGCCAGTGGTGGTCATTTCTGTTTGCTGCTGTTGTCATCTGTCTGCAGAGGGACACAGAGGTTTTCCCAGAGCAATGCTCCCCCATCCTGCCACCCACAGGATCTTGGTGCACAAGTGTTAATAAGAATTGATAAGAAAAAGGTTGTCAAACAAAGGCACATTCCAACCCAATAAAGCTAAAAAAAAAAGGGGGGAAGGACTGCAGGACTCCTTGGAGCCTTTACCGTGTTCTTGGGAAATGAGGGGAGAATAGTGGAATTTTCCACATAGATTTAACCATGGAACCCTCTTTCAAATATATATATATATATATATATATATAGAGAGAGAGAGAGAGAGAGAGAGAGAGTGGGCACATACCTGTCTCTATGCTCAGAATCCCTGCCTCACCCACTCTATGTGATTCTTCTGGCATCTCTGAGACTCAGTTTCCTTATCTATAAATTATTTATACACAAAGCTGCCACAGAGAGCTTTCCTGGTGATATGTGGGATAAAATGAATGGACATGATGGACTCGTGAAAGCTTTTCCATCTGGCACGTGTGTATATTCACAAAAGTGCCCTCACATGTACAAGCGGATCCTGTGTTGGCCTAGGAGGGTATGCAAGAGCTCCAGCCCTGAAGTGCATCCTGCATTAGGGTCTGAGTCTATCACTAGCTGTGTCCTGGAAAAGTCGCTTAACTTCTCCGTTCCTCAGTGTTCTCATCTTTAAAATAGGAATCACACTGGCGCCCACTGATGCGTCACTGTTTCACGCGCGAAATTCTCTGCCAGAGCCTGGCACAGAGGCAGGTCCCCATATTCTCTACCTCATCAAGTAGTCGTCCCCAACCTGCTAAGCCCACCCTCGGAAACTAGTCTGTGAGAGCCAATGGCACCCTCTCCGGGAAGGCAGCCAACTAGAAGCCCCATTGTGACCCGCAGGGGCCGTCCCTGGAGTGGGTCTGAGAAGGTTACTTTGTGCGCTAGCACCCTCTGTCGGGGAGCCCGTCTCAGCACCAAGGACAGAGGACTAGGGCGGGCTCACTGCTGGGGGCAGGCAGGCTGGCTGCCTAGAGGCCAGTGGCTCTTACTGGACTAGAGGCGTGGCCCACCGTGATTCAACAGTCTGAGAAACAGGACCAAAAAAAAAAAAAAAAAAAAATGTAAGTCCTGCTTCTGGCGGGCAGCAGATCCATTAGTAGACAGAAACTAAATTAAAAGCTCGTGGCTGCCCTGGGTGACTTCTCCTTTGCTAAGTCACCCCGTGCCCCCTGCTAACTGACTCTCTGCGTTTCGGAGTCGCCTTTCTGAGCAGCAGAAGAAAGGGCTCCGGAGCTGTGCTTTAAGGAGCTGGAGGGGCGGGGCTGTTGGCTGAGCTCGGAGGCGGGTTGTTACTGTTATCATTACCATATGGTAATAGGCGTGCTTTGGCAGCCTGACCCCTTCTAGGGGAACCAACTCTGCACCTGGGCGAGATGTCTTTTCTTTGGTGAACCCTGCTGGGCTTCACAGTCCTGGGCCTCTGAGAAGGTTTGTGGTCACAGTTTGTCACTGAGGACCAGCTTGAGCTCAGAGATAAGGGACAAACCAGTGATCTTCTCTCAGCCAGCCTTTCACTCATTCTTCCATCCATCCATTATTCAGTGGAGACGTACTATGTGCCACTGGCGAGGGTGACCAGTACTTCTTACATAGGGTAATGTTCAAGAAGAGTGTGGCTAGTCAAGATGACTTGGGAATGAAGGTGTGTCCACTGAGGTGTCCAAAGTCCAGGTCCAAGATTCTTAATCATGACAGCACATTTCCTTGGTTTCACCCTTTTCTCCTATCTACCCTCCCCATAGATACTATTCTCAAAGGACTCCATAGAGGCACCACCCTGGCCCTCTGAAGCTCCCCAGAGCTCTCTCCCAGCTGGTTGAGGGTGGGGCTGATGGGGAGTGTCACCCAGGTAGACAGGGGATACATGCACTACTGGCTCCTTTCATCCCCCAATGGCAGGTCTGGGTAGGTGCAGCCAGGAAGCCTTACTCCCTTCAGTCTTCACCTGAGGAACTCCTGCCTGTCTCCCCTCACCTGGCCGCCTCCCACTGCAGCTGGGCTCCAAGAGTAGGAATGCTCACACAGAGATGCATGCATTTCCTGTTACTCAGCCCAGTACGATGGGGGCATTTGGGCTTGGAGCTCCTCAGCCAGGGAGCCTCTCACACAGAGAGCTTAGAAACCTGGATAGCTTTTTCCTGAGGCAGAAGCAGAGAGGTGGAAGGGAGGGAGGGACTGGTAGTAACCGACAGGAAAGGTTGTGCTCTTCCCATGGCCGGGTTAGGTCAGAAACAGATTCGGGGAGAGATGCCCTCGAGCTCACCCTCAGCAGCTTGGAGAAGATGAGCCTTGGGGGAGGGGCAAGAGGGAGCAAAGAACAGCCAGAGAAAGGATAAAGGCCCAAGACTCCAGTGTTCAAGCCAGATCCAGCCCAATCAGGCTGGCAACCAATTAGTCTGATTCAAAAAAAAAAAAAAAATACCCACGTAGGGACAAACTGTAATCAAACACCTATTTATAAGGGTTTATTACGATCATTATTATTATTTTACTGAGAGGATCATTCTAAAGCTTGTCAGGTGAACGTATGCGTTCAGATCTAAATAAATGCAAATCGCTCCTTCCTTGGAGCCGAGAGGCTGAGCAAGCCTGAACTGCCTGCAGCTAGCTGCTTGGGAAGCCACGTGCTGAGGCTGCAGAGGGCAAAGGAAGGAATCGGGTCTCTCCGTGGAGGATCCTGGCACCAGTCTCTCTCAGCACCTGCCAAACCATTGCCCATTGCCCACCTTCCTCCCAAGGGCCTCAGCCAGTGTAAATGGCAGTGAACCCATTGCCCATCTCGGTAAACTGAGCCACAAATGGATGCAGCAGCCTAGCGAAGCTAGGTGATCTGAGACTTCCCTTATACAGGGACAGAGCTGTTTAAGGAGCCCTGGTCCTGGTTTCTGGGCCCAGTTTCACCCTCTGGTTCTACTGTCCATTCTGGACCCTTTCAGTTCAACTCCTGGTCCCTTGTGTAGCTTCACGCCCCCACTCCCCTCCCCACTCTAAGAACTAAGAGCACCTGTCTCCTCTTCGCGTGACAGGAGACTCCAAGGCCGTGTTGGGCCTAGGCTCAATGGGGTGTGGGATCTGTGGGTGGCTACTAGAGCAACGATCTGATACAAGTTTCAACCCCCCACTTCTCAAGTGGAGGAGCTGGGGTGTCAGGCCTGATTAAAAGGTGACAGAAGAAAACGGTCGTGCCTCTCGTGCCCGGTCCTGCCTGGATGCAGAATGCAGCTGCGCGGGGCGCGGGGGTGGATCCCTTATTTGTGGAACACTGAAGCCCCGAAGCCCCTGAGGAGGACATCCATGGTGTCAAAGCCAGCCCCGAGGACCCACAGAGCCCCATTCTTTTGGGGGAAAGCATCTCTGTTCTAGAGGGAGGGTACTTGTGTCCATCATGCCGAGGAAAGGGGGCATCCAGAGACACCGCCAGGTGGAAGTGTGTGGGGGGGGGTCCTGGTGGAGCAAAGCTTGGTGTGTGTGTATAGGTGGATGAGGCTCACAAGCAAGCAGTTGTAATGTGATGGGGGGTGGGGTGGGGGTAGGGCAGGGGGGGGGGACTCTCTCTCTGGCACGAGAGAAAACAGAAAAAAAAAAAGTCTGTACAGCGGCGAGAGCGGCACGGGGGAGGGGCGGGGGGCTGGGGGCGGGGAGGCGGGGAAGGAGGGAGAGGAGGGGGCGCGAGAAGAGCGAGCGCCGGGCAGAGCGCGGCGGCGCGGGCAGAGCGTCGGCTCCAAACTCCGCCGCTGCAGCCACGGATCGGACTCCGGCCGCCGTGGGTGCCGCGCTCAACAGACCAGCTGGCAGCAGCTGTGCGCCCCAGCCAGGTCCGGTGCAGCCCAGAGCACTCCGTGCATCGCAGAGCCGCCCGGTGCAGCCGGTGCAGTCAGCACATCTGGTGCAGCCCGGAGCATCCTAGTGCAGCCCAGAGCAACCCGGTGGTGCAGCCCGGAACAGCCCGATACAGCCCAGAGCAGACCGGGGCAGCCTGGCGGCCCGGCTGCGGTAACATGGGGCCGTCTCCGTGGCGCCCCGCGCTGCTCGTCTCCGCCACGGCCGGTGGCCCGGGTCACAAGCGCGTCTGAGCCCATGGCGAGGGGACCCACAGCCGCCACCACGATCGCCGCCACCGCCTCCCCGGCCAGCACCGCCAGCTCCTGGGCACCATGCGAGCTTCTCCAAGCCTCCACCGCGTCGCCTGCCTGCTGCTAGCCGCGATCCTGGACCTGGCGCGCGGTGAGTGTGCGGGCGCCCGCGGGAGCCCGGGGCCAGGGGACGCGCGCGGGGACCGAGAAGGGCGCGGGCCCGGGTGGCTCTGCGAGTCTCTGGCTGCAGGCACAGTCCTGGAGTCGGGGCTTCTGTGCAGCGAGAGAAGATGGGTCTTTGGAGAAAGCCTTCGTGGGTGTGTTTCAGGGTGTGTGTGTGTGTGTGTGTGTGTGTGTGTGTGTGTGTGTCTTTGTTGCATCTGTATGTGAGTGTCCGAAAATCAGCTGTGTGTGGAGAGGGCACGGGAGTGCATTACAAAGACATCTAAGTGTCTTTGTAATGGTGTGTGGGTCTGTGTTTGCCAGGGGTGTTGGAGAGTCTAAATCAGTTACATGAAGGTGTGGGAGAGAAAGTCTGAGTGTTTGGGGGTGTGAACTCCTTCATGAGGGTATGAAGTATGCGAGTGAGTGTCACCGCATGTGTGAGCCTGTGAAGGGGAGGACTGTGAGGAGTGGTGTTTCACAAGCATCCCTGCTGTGCTTGTGTAAAAGCTGGTGACTATTTCTGTGATTTGGGAGCAGAAGTGTGCCTACCTACACGTGGAAGGACAGGGCTTCAGGTCCTATGAGCTTGTGGTCTGGGAGCAGGTGTGGCGTGAGGGAGCTTGGGGTTCTGTGTGCAGGGAGCTCTGATCATATCTGGAGCTGCAGGGGTCCAACAGTATGGCTGTGTCTGTGTGTGTCCTGCATGGACTTGGCCCTGGGCTAGGCTGAACCAAATGGAAGGAAACTGAAGCTCAAAGGGTTGCCCAGAGCCAGCAGTGCTGAACAGTTCTCAGGTGCCGGGTTGGGGCTGCCTGGGAGGAGGGGCATCCTGCCCAGCACTGCCCTCTGGTGGGTCTTAAATGACGTGGAAGCCAAACCTGAGGACCTTTCCAGCAGGGGACAGGGGCAGATGCCTGCCCAGCAGGGCAGAGGCAGGGCCAACGGAGTCAAGGGAGGGAATTCCAGAGGGCCTGAGAGAGAGGCTCTTCTCCAATTCAAGTCACAACCACCGAGTTGAAATTAGAGTAGGGCTCCCCCTCCTCAGGAGGTGGGAAGGTCTAAAGGGTAGCCGTTGTCTCCAATGGGGCCTTGGCCCCTATCCCATTTAGGCCATGGTGGACGCTCAGTCCTTATCCCCCATACTGGGAGGGGCCTATATGAGTTCTGAGATTGTCCTTCGAGGGGCGTGCCCCTAAAATAACCTACACTCTTCAACCCCCTCAGTCTTTAAAGAGAGCTTGTTCTACTGATGGGAGGATTTGAGTTTTGAAGGTGGTCCTGTAGGCAATGCCTGGTGTGACCCCAAGGCATGTCAGGCAGGTCATTTCTACCTCCCATTCTTTATGGGAGCAAATACTTTCCGAAGTGTATCAAATCCCCTGCTATAACTTTAGGAGCGAGGGCTCCCCCTTTGGGATGCCTCTAGATGGAAAGATATGTTGGAGGGTCCGGGTCCCAGCGCCACCATGAAGGAGCTGGCTTTTTGGAAATGCATTGGAGCCCTCACCTGGACATTGCAGGGAGCCGGACTGGGGGTTGGGGGCCGGACGGGAAGCCCCCCCCTTTCCCTCAACCTGGGATGCGCATGATGAAAAGAAGCAGGGAAGGGGATGGGAAGAGCCATGTGGGGAACCCCGTCTGCGTCAGGACCCCACCCTGTGAGCTGCGAGCCCTGATCTCTGGCTTAGCTGCGGAGAGCTTTCCCCGGCTCACTGGAGCTTCAGCTCCGCTCGCGAGCCTCTGCGGGCTGCGGGAAGCGCCGGTTCCCGGCACCGGCGTGGAACCGGGACTCGCGGGTGGGGGTACATGTCGCCTCTCAGCTCCGCAGTCCCAGATCTCTCCGACTTGAAACTTTGTGCTGGGCGCAGGGACCCCAAGGCGACAGAGACTCCTCCTTTTGAGTTCCTCCGAGAAAGATGCACGTTCCCTTTCCAGGCTAGGCCATCATTCGAGTCTGGAGCGCGAGGAGTCCTTGTGAGGCGTGGCCGGCAGGCTGTGCCGGAGGAGGGCGCCTTTCCTGCAGGCGATCGCGACGCCCACGATCAGTGCACCTGGCATAGCTTTGCGGAGCCACCTGCCAGGGGGATGCCTGGGAAGAGATGGGAGGGTAGATTCCAGGCAGCGCACCCAGAAACACACTGGCCCTCCCCGAGAGGACACAGTCACTGTCGCGAGTGAGGTACTACCAGTGTGGTGGCAGGGCAAAAAGGCTGAGTTGGATAAGTGATTCTGTACCCTTTGCAACACTCCAGTGCCCCGTTTCCTACCACCAGGCTCTTCCAAGAAGGCCTCCTTTCGCAGGGCTCCAACATGGCCTAGGGACTCCCTGAAGCACCCTGAACTGGAAAGCACACACTGCGCCCTGGCCCTAAAGAAAGTGCCTCAGGTTGAGGAGGGAGGGAGGGAGGGAGGAAGGGAGGGAGGGGGGGAGGCTCCTTGGGTTTGCCTGGTTCAGCCCTGAAACATTCTCCACTGCAAGCAGTGGGCGCTGGGCAGACCTAATAAGAGCTAAAAGGGTCCAGCCAGAGACCTGGCCTGCTGAAGTCCGTGGGGCTGGGGGTTGGGCGGCCCTACAAGCTCCAGTTCTGCACTGGGTGTTATCAGGTATGGTCAGAGGGCTGGCTCCACGACGCTCACATCGGTGGGCGCTGTGGCTCTGTGAGCAGCCATATGAACTTCATAGATGGTCCTCTTTCTGTGTCTCCCACGCCCCTGCTGCATGGGGACACCACACTCTGTGTGTCTCCACCCACTGCTGGGGACTGAATGGGACCTGGCCAAGAATGGCTGTCCGACCCCTATCCACTATCCATGCCCCCATCCATGGTCCTGCCCCTTCCTAAACCGCACCTCCCCACACCCAAGAACATTTTCCTGAGAGGTCAAATTATTGAATTACTGTAAGGAGGGTTTTGGGTGGGCTCAGAGTGACTTCCGACTTCCAGGGTCACTGAACTTTTGTGAGCTTTCACCTCTTCCCCTAAAATTCCATTGAGCAGGGTGCTATACTTCTATGCTTACATAGTGTGGTTTAGGCCAGTGCCTGGACCTGGAATAGTCCTGGTTCACAGTTTTATTATTATTATTATTATTATTATTATTATTATTATTATTTAGTCACACCAAGACCACTCCTGTCCTGATATCATAGCTGGAATCTGGTGGTGGCTTGACTTTGACTTTTCTCCTCAAAAGCTTCCATTGTAGTGGTCTGACCTCATTCCTGCCTCAAGATGGGTTTACAAACCTATTTTTACAGATAAAGAAACTGAGGCTCCATTCTTCAAGATCAGTAACAGACAAAAGCATAGCTCCCTCTAGCTCCCTCTTGGCCCTGCCCAGACTCTCTTTCCACTGTTCCTTCTGGCAGCAGAGATATCTAATGGGCAGGGTGTGCCTGCACGTACCCTCGAGTCTCACCCGTCTCCGGCAAGCCCCAGCAGAGAGGGGAGGAGGTGATGGGGTCTAAGGGCATGCTTTGGTTTGTAGCCATCCAGGACTTTAATGGCAGAGGTAGTCAAGAGGAGGTGGGGGGCCAGTGTTTCTGCTAACTGGTTCTTAGGATCCCAGAAGTCTTTGGCCTGGGTGGCCAGCAGTCTGGCTTTCCTCTCTGCCCTTCTGCCGCTCCCCAGCCTGATGAACACTCATTTGTACACTGAGCCAATGCACACTGTGTGCTGTATGATGGGAGGAGGCTTTGCAGTGGGGCTGTGGTCCTGACCAAGTAGGGCAGCACCCACCATAATGATGCTTAGAGCTCTGTGGGAGGTGGATCTTCTGCTTGCTGGAGGGAGGGGCTGTGCATACTCCAGTCCTGGGCTTTTTCTTTCACAGTTCGTTGATGTCTTATACTCCCTCTGAGACATAAAATTAGTCCCATTTTGCAGAGGAGGAAACTGAGGTTCAGAGGAGCTAAGTGACTTTGCCAAGGTCACCCAAGTAACGGGTGAGCAGGGGGCCAGCACTGGGCTGTCCATCTCCCAGCCTGGGCTTTCGCCCTGGGAAGATTGATGCTTTCTTCTTTCCTCAGGCACAGCCCTGAGGATGGCTGAGGGACGCAGGTCTTTCCCCCTTCACCAAACTCAAGGTGAAAGAGAATTATTCAGTGTGTTCATCTGCACAGATGGGAGAGGGCGTGTCCCTGGTAGGCACTGTCATCATTAAGAAAATCAGTGGGCATCTGCTGGGGGCAGGGTATGTCTGCAAAGAGAAGGACCAACAAGCATGACCTCATTCTGATGCGTGTGTGTGTGGGGGACATTTCTGAAGAGATGAACATCTCTCTCTTTCCTCTCCCAACCCTTCTTTCTCCCTCCTTCCTTCCTGTACTTTTCTTTCCTTCTCTTCCTCTTTCCCACCCCTTTCCCCTTCCCCTCCCCTCTCTTCCCTCCCTTCCTTTCTTTCCCCCCACCTCTCCCCCTCTCCTCCCTTAAAACCACAGGCAAGCTGAGAGTCTTTTCATGAGTGGAGACCTGGAGTTTCTGCCAGGTCTGTAGCGGTCTGTGCACAGCTGCACTGCTGTCCTTGAAGGGAGTGCAGCCACTCGGAGCATGTGCTAAAGGTGTTGGGCCTTCCATTTCAACCACAGACTGTGAAGACCATGGTGTCACCCCTAGGAGGTGCCCATTCTTAGGAATAAGTTTTCAGGGGACAGACAAGGTGGCAAGGCTCCACTGTGTGTTTCCAGTAGATCAGGGGCAAGAGGCTAGGGTGGGGTAGGAGGGGGAGGGGTGTGGAGGGGGGTACTGGCTGGTCAGTACTAAGCATAAGGAGCCCTTGGATGCAAAGTGAGCAACTAGAGGCAGTCACTATGGAGCCCAAGGCAGCAGAGTGACAGCAGGAGCAGGGCCCTGTAGTGCGGACTTAATCTTAGCCTGGGAAGGAATCTGTGCGGGCATGTCTGCCAGCTGTCTCCCACCAGCCAGGCCCACAGATCTCTCTGGGTTTGACTTAGACACATTTCCAAACTAAGTGTCAGTGAGTGAGGTGAGCTCTTTGGGTTGCATAACTCTAGCCAGAGCTGCTCCCACCGCATTCAGGTGTCTCTAGGGGACAACTGGCCTCAGCTACAGTCACGTGTGGCCCCCAGGTCAGGCCTCCCCAAGACAGGACCATCAGGTGGAACCTGAACAGTCGGCAGAATATAGAAGATAGAGAACTCCTTAGATTGCCCTCCTTGCCGATGGATGAGGCCCTCAGAAGCTGCCCTCTGTCATTTCCCAGGGCCTGGAGTTGGTGAGACTTGCCTCTCAGGAAGGGAGCTGAGATGGAGCCAGTTACAGTGCAGAGATATTTGACAGCCTGGAGGTTCTGGTAGGGGGCTCCTGTGTTAGCCACAGTTACCTCCTAGCAAGTCCAGCTCAAGGGGCAAGTGTTGGGGGGGAACCTCCCCAGTCTCCTCATCAGCCCCTCTGGAACTGGGGCCCTCTGGAGGAGGTGTCAGCTTCCTGAAAAGAACTGCACTGGACCCTGTGTATGACACAGGATTATTCTGCTCTTGGTAACACTGGGAGGACCGTGTGGTCCACTGGTTAGAGGTGGCTGGTCCCATCCCTGTTCTCTGCCTTCCCTGGAGGACAGAGCCCCACCGAGTGCAATCTGAGATCCACATTGTCATCTCTGCTGAGTGTGACAGGGGCCTTGTTTGTTTCTTCCCATTATTGCGTCTTCTCCTAACACATAGTGGTGCCCAGCACCAGGCCATTCAGATCAATAAGTCTCCTTTAACCTTTAGACACACAAGAGGGGCATAGAGGTGCCAGCAAGCAGCCTCCTGCTTCTACAGAAAGCCCATGACAAGGTTTGCACCATTTGAGATTTAGTCTGGATAGACAAGAACTTCCTGGCAGGAAAGGCCTTCTGCTCTTAGAACAACTGCCTCTCTTGCAGGAGACTGGTGGGTCATTAGAATGGTCATCAAATGAATGAATGATGTCTCCCCCGAGCCCAACAGTCAGACACCGGGCCTGGCTTGTCTCCTGATGCTGCTCTGTCCACCACCTCTGGGACTGTGAGAATGTGCCTGCTGTCCAGATCTGTGCATTGTCAGGGCACAGTCACTCTAGCTGGTGTCTGAGCAGACCTGTCAACTGTAGATGATGGGGGGAGAAGCAAAGGGCTTCCTATTGCCAATGTGCTCCCTGGTGTGTGTGTGTGTGGGGGGGTACCCTTGGCTGGTGCCAAATGTTGGAAATGAAGAAGGAAGAAGAAAGGGAAGGAAAAGCAATTATTGAACAGTGACTTTGTATCAGACAGATGTACCCACAGATTGTATTACACCCTCCTGAAACCCCTATTTGTAAGACAGCCTCCCCATTTTGCAGACTAGGCTATGAGGCTTGGGTAGCTTCTATGACCAGCCCAAGGCCTCCCTGTGGAGAGGGAACTGGCTCTACCTGGTCTCTCTCTGCCTGTCCCTCCTCATCCATGAGTGTTTCTTGTTACTAACATGCAACTAACAGTGGGAGGCACATTGATATCCCAGACATAGTCAGTGCTACAACAAGGTCTCCAGAAGGACCAGCTAGAAAACATTGGGTAGGACACCTAGGTCTGCTGGGCCCATCTCCATCTTGACTCTAGGGCCCACTAACCAGGGGTTTTGAGTTCCAGTCCCTAGTTGAACTTGGATCAGAGCAGGCCACTGCCTGGCACAGTGTACCTGGGTATGTCTCTGCCCACCTTAGTCTTAGCCTTTGTCTTTTAAAAGGCAAGAGCAGGAGACTGGGAGTTTGACTTTGTGTGTGTGTGTGGTGGATTTATTATAATGTCTTTCACTGTCAAGAGGTTGGATATGCTCAATAGTGCAGAGGGTTTCAGGGCAGATGGATGAACAAAAATATGCCACTGATCCTAGAAGGGGTAGCCAGAGACCAGGCTGGCATTGGACTGTGGATGGACAGCAGGCAGAGGTTGCTGCTAACCAGGCCCAGGGTCTGGTCTGCGCTTGGAGCCTGGGGAGCCAAAGTGAGTTTGGCCCTGTAGCTGGGAACATTCTGAAACCTCTGTTGGGTGATGAATGAATGTGGGGCTGCCAGAGATGAGTTAGCCTCCAGGAAGATATACTACTCTTCAGGGACTGCCCCCATGGCCCCTAATATCCCGACTGGGGTCTTCCAGGACTGCCTGGATCAGAGCCAAGACTGATAGGCATGGGTACTGTCTATGGAGAAACTTCTAGTCTCCAGCAGGCACCTGGCCAGTCAGGTCTTGTCTCCAACATGTGCCCCATGTATGAATTTGAGGCTGAAGGCATTGTTCCCAGCATTGGTTTCCCCAAAGGCACAAGTCAGGAAAGGCTGCTGGGACAGGCACGTCAAGTGATGCAAGGAAAGCTTGGTGCCTGGTGTAGGACAGGAGACGTGGCTGCTAGAATCACAACCTCTGGCTCTCAGAGAGTCGTGCAACCCCTGCCCAGGGCCCAGTCAGGGTGACACAGTGCAGAGTCATGGTGGCATTGTAAAGAACCTCCCAAGTTCCGAACCCTTGGAACCGAAGAGTGTTGGCGTCAAAGGAGAGACAAGCTTCTCCTCCTCCACCACTTCTTTGTCTGTTTTACTTATTTCGGCACTCAGGGCCTTGTGTGCAATTGGCAAAGTGATCTTCTGAGCCACCACACAACACCACTTTAAAAAAAAAAAAAACCACAAAAAAACCCTCTGTCATTGTTGATTTTTAGATGGAGTCTCTATGTAGCCCTGATTGTCCCAGAATTTGTTAGGTAGACCAGGCTGGACTTGAACTCACAGAGATCCTCCTACCTCTGCCTCCCAAGTGCTGGGATTAAAGGCATGCACCACAATACCCAGCACGTCTTACTTTTGATACGGGGGTTCGGTAAATTGTCCACAATCCTCCTGCCTCAGCTTCTCAGGAAGCTGGATCCCAGGCTTGCACGCCTTACCTGGCTTGTCCTCCTTGTTACTAAGGCACATCCAAAGGCAAGGTTTTGGGCAGGACTCTTTCCTGAGCACATATAGAGTAATGTGGGGGATGTGTTCCAGCTTTCATCTCTGAATAGTCCAGTGAGAAGATTTCTGGGATCTTCTAGTGCCTGGTGGAAACTTGGCAACAGTCGGGGGTCAGGGGTCGGGGGTCTGGGAAAGGCAGTCCCCAGCCTCATAAATCACAGGATCCACCAGGGAGTGAGGCAGCTGAGCTGCTAGGTATTTGTTCCCTTACCAGGCTGCCCCCTTTGCCTTTTGTTTCTCTTACTGCAGAGGCTCCTCTGATGGCCTTGTCACTAGTCGTGGGCACTCCCATTATCTTGCCAGCACTATCCTCTCCTTCCCCCCACCCGCACCCCACCCAAAAGGAAGGTGTCCATTGGAGCTGCCCTGGCATTTTGCTGGATGGCACAGAGGTTCTGGGGGACAAAGGCCAGGCTGGGGGTAGACAGGGGACTGGCAACAGCATTTGTAGTTGGTGCGAATGGCTCATCTCCTGAGCCAGCCTGGTTGGTATTTCATCAAGCAGAAATTCAAGCTATATAATAGCCAAAGGCCAGGTGTCTGGCTCCAGAGAGCAGGTGAACAGCTCTAATTGTCATGGGGCACCTACTGTCCCAGGCAGGGGCGGAAGGAAAGCTGTGGGGACAGCCATGATAGCCACTTCACAAAGACCTCTTTGTTCACTTCTGCTGCTGAAAAGTGGGTCGCTGCTTGCTGGGAGGGGAAGGGGAGTGTATGGTGGGGGTGGGGGTTTGGAGTCTGTCGCCTGACTGAGGAGATAGAGGTGGGATGAGGTGGAGGCTCCTGAGGCTGGGGCTGCCTGAGTGGGTGGGGTTAGTGGCTTCCAGGATAGCCAGGGCTGCAGGGAATGACTGCTTGGCTCAGGAGCTGGCAAGGTCAGCTCTGGTCCTCCCTCCACCCCCCTTCCTCTGCCTTTGTGCAGCAGGTGAAGATTGCAGGGTTCCTGAACCAGGCACCATGTTGATTTCTAGAAATCCAATGAATGAATGAGCTACTCCTGGCCTTAATGAAACTTACACTCCAGGGCCACAGCTGTTGAATGGCATGGCTGTGGGGCCAGGGAGATGGCTTGGTGGGTAGAGCACTTTCTGTGGGATCCCCAGAACCCATGAAAAAGCTAAGCATAGTGCACACCCATAATCCCAGGACTGGGGCTGGGGAGGACAGAGGCAGGTGGGTCCCAGGGGCTTGCTGACTTGACAGTCTAGACAAAGGGAGGGCCACCAAGATCTGTGAGAACCTGTGGAGAAGCAACTGAAGAAACATTCCCTCATCAGGCTCTGGCCTTCACACACACCTACATGGAGTGTATGTTTGTGAGGGTGCACTTGTACACACACATAAATACACATACAGGTATACATACATACATACACACATACACGAGTACATACACGCAAACATACACACACATAAACACATACATACAAACATACATACACACCACACATATATACATACACACAAACTCACACATGAAAAGAAACACTACACAAAGTTTCTCAGCATGCACTGATTGAGTCATCACTGACCACACAAGCCACTTGGCATGGGTGCTGGTGACTGATGGCTTCTATGGGATGGTTCAGAGGGACAATTCTACCTCAGCAGGTTCCACAGGCATGTTGGTCTGTGCCATATTCCTTTAAGGTGGGGAAGGTGCTACCACTATGAGTGGGGCCGGGGGTGTTGCTCTTGTATCTTTTCTTTTACAGGCTGTCCTTACAGCTCAGGACAGCACCTCAGGTGAGGCCACCTATCTTGAAATCTCTGCCGCCACCTGCTAGCCTCCCTGATCAGCAAAAAGATAGCTAGAATCTGGGCAGTGTGGACATTTGTTGTCTCTGAACTCTTAAGGCTGAGACAGGGAGATCATGAGCTGGAGGTTAGCCTGAGCTACATAGCAAGTACCAGGCCACGCAGCAGAGCCTGGGCCACAAGCCTTCCATAAGCGAGAGGGAACAAGATGCCTCCCTTGCCAGTTTGGTTCTCTTTGTCATTGGTTTCTCGGTCTATTTAAAGCAACTGGTGTTGGCTTGCCATTTGGGGCCGTGATTTAAATTCTCTCTCTTTCTTTAAAGTGGCTTTATCTAAGTAAATAACGAGGGGAGTTAAAGAAAAATGCTAAATGCATTACAGAGCAGGTGGCACGGATCAGGTAGTCTGAGGAGGTGGTGGAGGATGTGAGCTGTGAGCCACTGGGTGGGGTGGGAGCCTTTGACAGAGGAGGAACAGGCTCAGGCTTCAGGGACACAGTCTGCATGATCTGTGAGTACCCAAGGTGGCATGGGGACCCAGGGGAGGGGCCATCTCAAGGCTGTTTGCACAGGACTGGGTCCCCAGTAGCCTGGGGAACTGTGAGATGAGGAAGCAATAGGCATAGAAGCTGCTTGAGGGCAGGGTGGCCTGGACAGAGGACACTTGTCAGGGACCTGAAGAGGGAAAAGTTGGCTGTAGGGTCTGCTGTTGGTACACACTGAGCAACAGCTGGAAGTTCTATGTTAGTGTCTGAGACACTTAGCACATAGCCAAGGCAGAGTGAGCTTTACTGCTGGCATGAGAGAAGCAGCCTACTCCCGCCCAGCCTCAGTTTCCCCATTTGTTGGGGGAGGGATGTGCTCTGTGACAGCCTGATGTGGTTGATGGTGGTGGTGATTCGAGGCAGAGCTTGGTACGCTAACCATATGCTCCACATTGATAGTGCCACAGTGACAAGTTTCCCCTGAGACGGGAAGGAGGTAGCCTGGCTTCTCCAGGACATCGCAGAGTTCACAGTGTGTGCGAGCTTCCACACTCTAGCCTGTGACGCCTTCGCCGTGTGTCCTTCCAACTCTAGATGCCTCAGAATCTCTGAGCCTGATCCCCAGCCACCTCGCTGATGGATGACTTCACCCCAGGGCGTACCGATTCGTCATTCCCAGCCTATTTTCCACTCTATTTCCCACGGAGATGTTCTTTCTTCTTAGATCCATTCTGATCATCTTTCCTCTCATCCCCGCTGGCTCTTGCCATGTGACACCCAAGCCACATCCATCACCAACAAGCTCCAAGCAGGTGCTCCCAGCCGCTACTCTGCCTCACAGGCACAGGTCAAGGGAGGAGGCCCATGAGTGAGCTAGCATGGTGGAGTGCAGAGTCTTCCTCTAAAGTTTTTTAGAGCACTCTCAGCAGGGAGATGTTGACCCCAAAGTCTCCTCTGAGAACACCCTGCATCTGCCCACCTACCCCCCCCCCCCCGCTGCTTCCTTCCAAATGGGCCAAGTTCTTTTCTCCTGACCAGCAACTTCTCCCTCCCAACCCCTCCTCCATCTACCTGAAGGTTCAAATTGACTTTGATGTGGACTAATTTTGCCAGTTGAAATTCAGGAGAGGCTTATGCACACGGTGCTCGTCGAAAATTGCAGTGACAAATGCCAGCAACAATTTCTTCTCTGACACCATCTCTGAAGTGCTGGGGTCAAGACAGAACTCCCCTGCCTCCAGTTGACTTGCAATTGTCCATGCAGCCAGCCCTGCCCTTGGCTCTGCTCCTGAGTGGGTCCTATCCCAGCCCTTCCACACCTCCCCTACCCACCCCACCCAGTTGGTTTTGTCTCCTGAACCTTCAGGACATCTGGCGCCACCTTGGAGACCAAGTTGGCACAGGTGATACTTCCATGCTTGTTAACTTTTCTGTGTACCAGACTGTTCTAATTGTTTGATAAAGACCCACTTCTGTGCTCTGTGGGATGGATCTCTGTCCATGCCCTTTGGGCAGGGAGCTAAGTCATCCAAGGATCCCACTTCTCTGGGTAGTGGGTCCTGGTGGGGGCTCTCTTCCTTAAGTTCTGCTGAGCTATCCACCCAAGTCCCCTTTCCACAACCCTTGTCCCTGGCAATCCTATCCTTATTGTTCACATGATGGGTCTCTGAAAGTCAAGTTGAAATGGCTCCATTCCTTATTCATTTGTCTTGCACTGGGCATAGTGCACAGCTTTCCATAATGACTGAATGACTAGTAGTTCATATTCAAACACTCATGTGGCTGGCTCTCCAATAGACGGTTCCTAATTGACCTTGAGGTGGCTGCAGGAACCTTGAAAGGGACTGGTTTGGTGGTAAGGCCCCCAACCTGTAGGCCTGAGTCTCAGGAGCTGAGACTTCCAGCCTCCATTAACTCTCATTCGCTCTCCTGTAGCACTGAAGGATGGATCAGAACGATCCGGGAATCTTCCACAGCGGTGTGTGTGGAAGACAAGTCCCACCCATGTCCAAAAGAGCTCCTAAAGACCCAGCTGGTGCTTCCCCCAGCTGTAGGGACCCACATTTTACAGAAGGAGAAACTGTGGCTCAGAGGAGTCAAGGCACTTGCTCGAGATCCTGTCGTCTTCTGAGATGAAACATCACTCCCTGTAGGACCCTTCTCAAGAGTAGATGTAAGAGGGACAAGGGACACTCCAATTGCTATGCATGCCTGGGGTGCAGACCTGTCCCTTCTGTGAGCATCATCTCAGGGTTGGGCCCTGGGCTCAGGCTGGAGCTAAAGCTGGTTACGATCATTGTCCTCAAGTGAATACAGACTCATGAGTCAATAATTACTATTAGAAATTCTAAAATGGGGAGAGCCACCAAGTCCATAGGGGACACAGGCTGGGGAGTCACTAATCTACATGCAAGCCAAAGATAACTAGAGAGGGCCACACGTGACTGGACCTTGAAAATTGTTTAGAAGTTTGCATGGGGAACATGGGAGCTGCAAAAACCAGGATCATCGTCTACAAAGAGCCAGGGACACCTGGAGTTCTGGGAGGCAGAAAAAGAAGTGAGGTGGGGTGTGAGACACCGCAGGT
The DNA here is from genome assembly GCF_003668045.3 of Cricetulus griseus. Lineage (NCBI taxonomy): Eukaryota > Metazoa > Chordata > Mammalia > Rodentia > Cricetidae > Cricetulus > Cricetulus griseus. The sequence continues at coordinate 13,061,384 of NC_048595.1, forward strand.
CCCAGATGGCTTCAGTGGCAGTGAGCTAGACCTGCTATGAGATGATTTCCCTGGCGTCACCTAGAAGACAAGTCCCCAGGCATGTGTGAGGGGTTGTCTAGATTAGGTAAGCCTTCAGCACGTCATCAAGGAACTGTCTTGATTAGGTTTAAGGTGGGAAGACACACCTACACCTGGGGTCCTGGGCAGAACAAAAAGCAGAAAGTAAGTCGAGCATCAGCATTCATCACGTCCCTGCCTGGTCACATGATTGTGGATGCCACGTGACCAGCTGCCTCACATTCTTGTCACCATGATGTCCCCATCATGATCGACAGCATCCTAGAACTAGAAACCCAAATAAACCCTTCCCTCTTAATTGCTTTTGTCTGGGTGTTTTAATCACAGCAATGGGGAAAGGGACTAAGATGGAGCTGTATTGCAGCTTCATCCTGGGACTCATGAGAGTCTCGTTTCCCACTGAACAGGACTCTGGGGCCAATGGTTGTTAGTACTTCTGTCACCCGTGTGTATAAGGGGACAGTTCTGGACTTAGGGTCCAAGATGGGGTTGCCCAGGCCCAGGTCCACTGCAAGTGGTACCAACGGCAAATGTCCCCCAAGCACCCTCTGTATGTCCAGCACTGTGTCTGTTCTCTGCTGGTTGAACTCACTCGCATAACATCTTCCTAAGAGGCACCTGCTTGTATAGAATCTTCATTTTTTTTCAAAAGAATCTGCAGCCCTGGAGATGTTAAGTCACTTTCTCAAGATGGCATGGCTAGTGTGTGATCCTGTTTTCTGCCTGCCTGTCTCTCTGCTAACTTGGTTTAACCTGATCTTGGCTAGCCTCCCATCCAAACTCCATGTGACTCTTGGTGGGGATCTGGAGTTCTAGGACCTTATGGCTGGGCCACTGGGAAGGTCTCAGGGCCTGCCCTTCTGTGATCTCCATCAATGGAAGATGCTCCCTGTGCTCTGTTGTCTCTGGCCTCATGATTATTAAGTCTGTGTCCTGCAGAAAGCAACCTGGGGCTTTAAACTTGAAAGGATTTTACTTAAGCAGCATTGCCTCCCACAGAAAGGAGCCATACAGGCAGATTGTGTGGCTATATTTGGTGCATCATGCAAAGCTGAGCGGGCAGGTGGGGCAGGGTTGGGTAGGTTGTTGTTGGCCAGGGAGACATGGTCCATGGTGATGGCTGAGCACGCAGGCTCTGCAGCCAGCCTCCCTCCTCCTGGGATCCCAGAGAGCATGGCTCCCAGGAATTAGTGTTCCTGGAAGAAGTGGAGGGAGGATGGATGGCATACAGGGAGGACAGCTAGGGCCATGCAAAACTAACAAAATGATCTGCCTTTCCATGCTGTGAGCTGCCCTAGGAATTTTAACTTTTGTGCATGCCAAGCCCTCTGTTCAAGCCCACATCCTTGGGACTGAGACCTTCATGTGTGATAGGAGTCTCCTTCATTCATTCATCTGATATTTAGGGGTCACCTGCCATTCTCACACAGGTGAAGCCCGATAATGTCTTATGACCCATCTTCAGATCCCCCCACACACATTAGCACATGTCCTAGGGTGATTCAGTAACCTGCAGTTTGGGGAGTTGGTAGATGTGTGTCTGCTCCCCAGAAGCTTAGGACCGTCACACCAGAGACACCCAGAGCTACAGATGGGTTCATTAGGCCTTCAAAGCCAGACCAGCAAGGAAGGAAGAATCCCAGCTTCCTGTGCTCTGTTCATCCACCCACTGACAGACCCATACATCCAGCTGTGTATTGTATCCATCTGCCCATCTACCCATACATTCATCTTCTCATCTGCCCACATATTCACCACATATGCATCCATACACACACCCACCCACCCATCCATCCACCTATCCACCCATCCATCCACCCATCCACCACCCACCCACCCATCCATCCATCCACCACCCATCCCCACCCACCCATCCATCCACCCACCCACCATCCACCCATCCACCCACCCACCCATCCACCACCCATCCACCCATCCACCCACCCACCCATCCATCCATCCACCCACCCACCCATCCATCCACCCATCCACCCATCCATCCATCCATCCATCCATCATCCATCCACCCATCCACCTACCCATCCATCCACCCACCCATCCACCCACCCATCCACCCATCCATCCACCCATCCATCCATGCATCCACCTGACTGTCCTTTTACTCATTGGCTCATCCACTTCTTTGTCCATCCACTCATCTACCCGTCTTCTCATTCATCCCTATTTCCATACATATGTCTATCCGTGTATCTATCTATACTCTTGTCCATCTGTCTGCCCATCCATCTACTCATCCACCCACCCATCCACCACTCTTTTTCCAACAAGCACTTACTGGATCCCCACTGTATTACAGTGGCACAGCAGGCATTGGACGTGTGGGGAAGGAGACTAAGGTAGAGGCATCCCCCTAGAGCTGCCTCCTCAAGGGAAAAACTAGAGAGTGGGTGTCTCCACGAGTGGAGAGAGGCACCCTGTTAGGAGCAAGAAGAAGGCTAGAAGGAGCAATGGCTATGGGTGGGGTTCAGTGGGGAGGGTCCTGTCTGCTGCCCATCTGCTACACTTCAGGTGCTGGGGCTGAAAACAAGAGCAACACCCCAGTCACCATGGCAGGGCCATGTGGCTGGAGGTTGGACTTGTAGGTTTGCAGTGAATGAGAGGGACTCTGATGAGACAAGAGAGAGCCTTGAAAGCCCGAAGGGGTGCTCAGTACTTGACTGGCTCAGAGCTTCCAGACTGAGCTCCCCAGAACCCCCAGTTTTCCATTGCGTAGCATGGAACCAATTAGGGGGTGGCCCGTGGGTCATGATGGTGGCTGAGGGGTGGCTCATTCCTGATGCAGGGATTCCTGTTCAGTCTTTTTGTTCTCCTGCCTGGGGCAGTGGCACAGCCAAACAAAACCTTCAGGGGGGAGGACAGGAGGATGAGGGGAGGTCCCAGCTTCAAGGTGCCAGGTGCAGGACCCTCTCTCATCACCTCTGCGTGGGGACAACTCAGGGAGCCGTGAGTTGTCCTGGGCCACCAGAAGGGGTATAAGTGCCTCAGGTTCCTCCCAGCTTCCATGCAGCACTATGTGGGTTGCTGTGGAGATGCTCCTCTCTGGATCCTCACCCTTCCCGATGACAACCCCTGTGCCCCTCCCTCCCCACTGCCAGCCAACAGCTCCACCTCGCCTCACGGGAGCCTTGAATTAGCAGAAATGTCCTAGGATCCCACGCTTCATTGTGTTTTATTAAGAGCACCCGAGCTGGCTCTGGCTGGCACAGCTGCTGGCCATTACCACCCCTCCTCTCAGAGCAGGGCCTGAGCCACGTGTTATGTGCTGCTGTGAGGAGGGAACCCCGCAGATGCACACAGACTCTGCGATTAGAGAGAGCCCTGAGAGGTGTTCACACATCTCTAACACATCTGGTCTTGTAGTAGCTGTTTTTTCAGGATGGACTCAGGGAAACTGAGGGACCAAACCAGAGTCACACAGCACAGGGTACATGCCCCTAGTCTTCAGTTTATGACCCTTCAGTTTATTGGTCCAAGACCAGACCAATGTCCTATCCCAAGAGGAGCTACCCTCTGCCCGCTGCTGGCCGCAGGGATGATTGGTGCTCACCCAGAAGCTTGTGAGTTTGGGTTTGGAACCCTGAGAAAGCACAAACATCAGGTAATATCTTCTGGGGCATCCACCCACCCAATCCCTGTTGCCTAGAAGACGCCATCAGGGGTGATGGAGAGTGGAGGCTGTGGTGTGTCTGTCAGTGTCCACTTAGCACATATAGTGGCAGTGTCTGTGAAGTCTCCTGGAAGGACTGGAGGTGTCTTGAGTGGAGAGGGAGGAGGAGCATCTTGCCCTCCGTATTATTACTGCTGTTGTTATTATTGGTTACAATCGGCTGCTTGCTTATCTAACACTGACTGGTCTACCAGTGTCAATCAGATGTGCCATTGACTGGGACCCCAGGACCCACAGTGGAAGAGATGAGACAGCTGTAAACATTTGGCCGTGGCCCTGCAGTGGACAGAGTAGCCCAGGACAGGAGCCAGTGAGGGGCCTGAGGCGGAAGGAAGGGTGATGCAAGGGTGACCTCTCAGAGGAGGTGTCTTTGAGCTAAACAAGGGGAAGAATGGAGTTCAGCTTGACCTAGCCAAGGTGTGTGCCAGTTGCTGACCCCTTCTCAGGGGTCCTTTCCCAGATGTCACATCACTGGAGATCTGTCATCTGCAGTTTCCTGGTGCCCCTTTGGCTTTGGACACCAGAAACAAGGCATTCTGAGTCCAAAAAAGCAAAGCAGGAGATGAGGACAAACACACACCGGACCAACTCTGGATAGCTTTCTGGAGAACTCCATGGTGGGTCCTGCACTGTCTCTACTTTGCAGATGAGGAAACTGAGGCAGGACAGGGTGCTGTTTTTAGGGGAGCTGGGTTCCCCTAGAGTCTGTCTGTCACTTGACTCCTCTTCTGCTTCCTGTTAGCAGATTGTATGTGTCTGATTGGGTGGGAGCGAAGCTTCAGCACTAATGATCCACCCTTGCCTGGTCAGGTCCACTGGGTCCTCCGATGGCCTCTGGTCCCACAGGCCCCAGTGAGGGCACAGTGGGCTAGGTGGCAGGGAGCCATGTGTATTGATGTCCCTCAGAGCTGGCAGGCGATGGGAAGCAGAAAGGTATTAATTAGCAGTTATTTGCTGGCAGTGAGATGGATAGAGATTAAGGTGTCGGCCCGCACATCCGTTTGGGAGCAGCCGAGAAGCGGTGGTAAATCAGCGCTATGAATCGATGCTGTGAGAAGGAGATACGTTTTAATCTTATTAGTGGTGTAGCGTTATGGAGCTGAGAGAAGCCTCACTCAGGCCTAGCAGGGAGAAGCTATTGTGTGGGAGGGGTGGGGATGCCCGATGGGAGGATTTCAGTCAGGGGGATATCGATAGCAGAGGGGCCCTGCCCAGCTTCCTGGTGTCTTTGTTGTGGATTTAGCCCAACTGTGTCCCTCAGGAATGGGTGGCTCTGAGTCGGTCCTGGGTTCATCTGTGTGGCCTAGTTGGCGTTTGACTTGTGCCCTGGGTTACCTAGGATCAGGATCAAAGCTGAACGACACCTGCTTCTTGGTGAAGGGCTGAGGCTGACAGAGAGACTGCTTGGTAAGACAGAAGGGGATAGGGCCACGGTCAGAACCATGGTGGGTTCTGAGTGCCAGTGTGGGCGCCACTCCGAGGAGTGTGGCCTCAGCCTTCCCATAACTTAGGACGGTGGGCACGCTCCTGTGCACGACTGCAGGCGCTCCTGTGCATGGCGTGCATATAGAGGGCAGGACAGCCTCAGGTGTTGGTAATCACCTCGCATCTATTCTGAGACCCCATCATACTGCACACTCTGGGGTAACTGGCCCCAGGGCTTCTGGGGTTCTCCTGTCTCCACCTCCCATTTCAGCACAGGAGAACTGGGGTCACAGACGCACACCACCATATCCAGCTGACGTGGAGAGAGTCAAACGCAAGTCCTCACACACTCACAACAAGTGTGCTTTACCCACTCATGCACCGCCCTGGCACTTTCTCTTTCCCAGGAGAGGAGAAGAGGACTTCCTTCAGTTCAGGAAACTCATTCAAGGCAACAGCCTCTGCTTATGGAAGTGGGCATAGCCCGGGGGGATCCCTTGTCCCAGCTTGGGGACAAGATACCAATAGTGGACTTTTGTTCTTTCCTTTCTGTGTGTCTTTAGGAATAGGAAACATACTGTCGGCCCAGGGTTGACTTCCTGTCCCCTCTTCTGTACCCAGAGGCAAGGGAAGATGTAACAGCTCCATCCTCAGCCGTGACTCCCCCACTTATACCTCCTGCTGTGAGTGTGTCATATGGATATTGGGTGTGGGAGTCAGATGCCAGTTCTGACTCTCCCTCCCCCGCCATCTACCATCTGTGTGGCCCTGGGCAAGTAACTTCACCTCCCTGAGCCTCGCTTTTCCAGTGCATAAATGGGAGAAACAGCTGCCACACGTGGTTGTTATAAAAGTCAAATTAAGTAATTTCCTCACTCACAGGATGGCTCTTTGAAGGGTGTAGCAGTTAGCCATTTGGTGCTGTAACAAGCAAGCCCCCAGCTGCCCTCAGAGGGCTCACCTGCTGTCTGTGCTCCTGCTCACACACGGGCCCACTGCAGCTGACTTTGCTCCACACAGTCATAGGAATTCAGGCTCTCCTGGGGCCACATCTTCCTGCTTTCTGCCTAGTGGGAAAAGAAGAGAAAGAAAAGTCTTCCTAATTATAGAAAGATTGGTGGCCATACTCTTCACTTGGTCATCTTGTCACCTGCCACACCAGGGTGCAGGCTTGGGACAAACAGGCTGCTGGGGTAGCAGGGGCAAATAGAGACAGCCATGCTGAGGGAGGCCATGGGTTTCTGACCTGGCTGTAGTCGGAGCTCCGTGCTTCTTTTTCTGCTGGCTCTGTGTGATAGCAGAGTCTCTGTAACTCGGACTCATCCACTTCAAGGTATCTGCTGCCCCAGCACCTGGCACTGAGCAGGGTACCGTGTTTTTTGCATCATGAGATGGGCATGTGAACCAGTGGACAGAAAGAGTTAGCCCTGCGGCTCTCCTGGGATTTACAGCCAGTCTGTGACCCTGGGGACCCAGGCTGCCTCATGGACTAGACTGCTGGAGTCCCGCCTCTGTGTGTGTGGAGTCCCACACAAATGGCAGGTCTCATATTAATGGAGTGGGGGCCTCTGTGAGCACCCTTGGAGAGGTCATTCAACCTGGGTGACCCCCAACTTGCTGCAGAGGGATGGCCAAGGTGATGGAAGGGACCCCCTCTGTTCTTCCTTGAAAGCATAACCTGCCCTGGCCCGCCCATGCCAGTAACTACCCTTCCATTTTCCCTGTGCTTGAGACCCTGGAGATATCATGGTCGGTGTGATAGGTGGTCACTGTGGTGGTCCTGTGGTCACTTGACCATCTGGAGTGTTTCTGGTGGTCCCTACTTCCTCCCCTGATGGCCGGTGGAACACAGAGATAGATTAGGCAGGCAGGAGCAGGAGGTGACCACTGTGACAAGTTGAGTAGGTTCCTCTTCCTTGCCAGGCTGGTAAGAACTTGGCTTTGAATTCTTAACCTAAATAGAGTCATCTCCACCCCGCCTCCCCCTAGGATGCAGAGCACTTTTTGGAGCAATTAAGGAAAAGCATAAATCAGTCCGGGTTTAAAAGCTCCCTCCATCTGACTCTGTGGCTGGCTAAAATTAGAGTCTCCTTAAAGGATGGAAAGGCAGGGAAAGCAGGGGTTCACCACAACTGGGGGTGAAGCCAGGCTGCAGGCCAGAGCTGGAGCAGGCAAGCCAGAGCCACCAGCCCCACCTCACCTCTGCTGACTGGGGCTCCTGGATGTCTGCCTCCAGACTTGGACCTCCTTGATGTCCTGCCCTGGGGGACAGGGCAAACCCTGTGTGGCCTTGAGCAAATCACTCCATGTCTCCGAGCCCACCGTGTCTGCATCTAACAGCCCTTTCCCATATGAGCAGATGGGATTTGAGTGAGCACTGGCTGGGGTGCAGGCTGAGCACCCCACAAAAATGCTTGGGTGACAATGCTATAAGTTTTGGGGTTTGGACTTCCATGTACCCGGCATACTACCTTAGAGATGGGGCTGAAGTCTAAACAGTGACTTGGAATTGGTTTATGTCATCTACATTTTATACACTGAGCCCACAGGGAAGTTCAGACAAGATCAAAATGGTTCCAGGCCCAAGACAAAGTTTTGCAGTGTGGAATTTTCCGTTTGTGTCTCCACACGTCTTTCAGAAAGTTACAGACCTTGGAGAATCTTGGACTTTAGATCTTTTGATTAAGGGTGCTTGCCTGGGTCCACAGCTTATGAGACTGGTCATACCTCTGTCTCCTCTTACCCGGTCACTATAGCACACAGTGGGAACAGCACACAGTGTGACCCTCATCTTAACCAATAGTGACACCTTATCAATATTGACATATCCCGAGTGACACATCTCCTCCCTCTCCCCAAACCAGTTCAGGCTAGGTCATAGCATAGGGCCAACAACAGGATTCCTGAGTTCCATCGGGGTCCCTGAAGACTGACGAGGTCTGTCCCTGATGCTCACACAATGTCTCCCTCCTCTCAGAGCCTTGGCACCCCGAGCACTAAGATCATTTGGGGAGCCTTCCCTTTGCAGGTGAGAACTGAGTGAGACCCATCTCACACCCAAGAGGCCGTTGTCCAGTTCCTACCATGTACTGGGCTTCAGTGTGCCACCCTCCAGGGAGCTGGTGCCAGCAGAACAGACGCTAGAGCAGCCGGGGAGCATGCAGCTGCTCTGAGGTAAACAAGTGAGAGAAAGGGCGAGAGAGAGTGAGTGAGCAAATGAGTCATTGGAGATATAAGTGACTGAGTGAGTGGATGTGTGAATGAGTGAATGTGTGAGTGTGAGTGAGTGTAAGTGAGTGAGTGTAAGTGAGTGAGTGAATGTGTCTGAGTGTGTGTGAGTGAGTGTGTGAGTGTGTGAATGTGTGTGTGTGTGAGTGAGTGTGTGTGAGTGTGTGTGTGAGTGTGTGAGTGACTGTATGAGTGTGTGAGTGAGTGACTATGTGAGTATGTGTGAGTGAGTGTGTGAATGTGTGAGTGTGTGTGAGTGTATGAATGAATGTGTGTGAGTGAGTGAATGTGTGAGTGTGAGTGTGTGAATGAATGAGTATGTGAATGTGAGTGTGTGAGTGAGTGACTGTGTGTGAATGTGTGAGTGACTGTGTGTGAATGTGTGAGTGTGTGTGAGTGTGTGTGTGAATGAATGTGTGTGAGTGTGAGTGAGTGATTGTGTGAGTGTGAGTGTGTGTAAATGAATGAGTGTATGAATGTGAGTGTGTGTTTGAGTGACTGTGTGTGAATGTGTGAGTGACTGTATGAATGTGTGTGTGAGCGAGTGTATGAGTGAGTGTGAGTGTGTGAATGAATGAGTGTGTGAGTGAGTGACTGTGTGAATGTGTGAGTGACTGTGTGTGAATATGTGAGTGACTGTATGAATGTGTGTGTGAACAAGTGTGTGAGTGAGTGTGAGTGTGTGAATGAATGAGTGTGTGAGTGAGTGACTAAAACGGGAACTAAGGGCAGGAAGGAGGAAATGGATGAGTGAGTGAATGGAAGGCCTCTCCTCACCTCTGAGGCCTCCTACTCCTCCCTACCATTCCTGGGAGCCCATGCACAGCTGTGGAGACATGGCCCTGTCCACTCTGCCAGCCACTGAGTCCGTACTTAGGCCGAGGCACTCAGGCCCTGTGTGTGGACCACTGTGACAGCCTCTCTGTGGGATGGGCTTATAGCTCCCTCTGGGGTGAGTTAATTGCTCCCAACTTATCAGCTCATCTCCAGGCCTCTTATCTGGGAGTAAGCTTTTGGGCAAACACATTAGGGCCAGCTGGAGCCTTTGGATAAACACCTGCCACCTCCTCTGGCCCAAAGCTGGGTGCCCGCCCGCCCGACTGGCTAGCACCTTTCTGGCCAAGCTTTGCTGTGGCCCACCACCAAGTCTGTCCAGCCACTGATTACCCACTCCCGGGTCCTGACAATTCCTGGTGCCTGAGCCCTGGCTCTCTGTCAGCAGCACCTCAGCCATGGGCCTCTGTCAGTCCAGGGGACTGAGATGAAGAAAGCCTGACTATGCCCAGAGGACTAGGCACGTCTGGGTCTTGCACCCAGTGCTCCCCTCAGCACTGAGAAGAATGAACTGCCATTATTTCTGTTTCAAACTTGGGGCAACTGAAGCTCCTGGTACAGTCACTAATAGGGGAGAGAGTGGCCAATCTTGCCCTTCTGTGTAGAGCTGTCTGTGGCTCTCCAGCACCTGAGGCCCCAGCCAGTGGGTCATCCTGGCTGAGGGAGACCTCGGAGTCTGCCCCTCACATCCCATACTCCAATGCACAGTGAGGGGAGCCACCTTGGGGAAACAGAGGCTTAAATGGGCTTCCCAGCTGTGATCTGTTTGCTTGGGTTTCCACTATGGAGGGTGGATTTTCATGTGTTTATCATCTGACGATCCCACCACAACCCTTCGAGGTAAGCAAGACATGTTTATTTAACAAATATTTATGTACTACTTACTGTGCACTGGGCACGCTTTGAAACACTTATGAATATTAATATCCTTAATCGGCATTAAAAACGCTGCACTGGAGTCTATTATTTCCCCCATTTTATGAACTAGGATACTAGGCACAGAGAGGGTAAGACACTGACTCGAGGTCACATAGCAAATGAAGAACAGTTAGTCGATGAGGCTGCAACTCCTTCAGGTATCTCTGCATGCCCAGGCTAAGGCTGAGGATCAGGACAGCCAGGTCTGGGATTAACACATGGGCGCCAGCATCAGTGAGTTTTAAGATCTGTATCTTGCGTGGATATAACATAATCCCTCCCAGGCCACAGGCTGCCTTTCTTCCCAGCTGCTGCTTTGTGCTGGTGTGGGTTTTACATCTTCCATGACAAGGCCCGAGAAGTTGCAGGGCCAGAGGCCACAGCATAGTCACTCAATTCTCAGGGGTTACAGGCTTTGGGGGTTCCCTTCAAAGAAGAGCGGATGCCGGGGTTTGGACATGGCTGGTATCTTTGGTAGTAGCTCCAAGAGGCAGCTGCAGTGTGGAGGGAGGAGGCTGCTAACCTGATGATGGAATTCAAAGTCCTGCCCGGCCCCACATGGAGTCAAGCACATAGGCGGCAGATTCCTCTTGGGAGAGAGAGAGAGAGAGAGAGAGAGAGAGAAGAGAGAGAGAGAGAGAGAGAGAGGGAGGGAGGGAGGGAGGGAGGGAGGGAGGGAGGGAGGGAGAGGAGGGAGAGAGAGGAGAGAGGGAGAGAGGGAGAGAGAGAGAGAGTAGGGGTACCCAGTGTGGTTGCTAAGCTTCTGCTCTGTCTACAGATGGGGAAACGAAGCACAGAGAGGCAGTCCAGCAGTCTGTGACTGAGGCAGGAATCAGGCTGCCAATCATGGAACATTAATGGCATTCCCGCTGTATGCTGGCTGGAAGCTTTATCCTGATGGTTGTCCGGGTAGAACTCAGTCCCTCCTGAGACCAAGGTCTTTCCTGGGCTCAGCCTGTATTTTCTTGATTCTCAGGGATGGTCCCAGTCACAGATCCTTTTATTCCATTCGATAAAGACAATTTGTGGCGTATGTAACCCCAGCATGAGATGCTTAAACCTCTGTAAAATGCTTTGTGTGAGTGAATTCACTCTTCCCTTCCCTCCACGAGTGCATGAGGAAGGAAAGTTGTCACTGGGCAGAGCAGGGGTGAAGGTGACTAACACAACCCATTGCTAGGGGACTATGCCTGGGGCACCCCCATGAGAGCCAGAAACACAACCTCTCCACGGCTGGAAGGCTGTTGGGGCCTGTTGGGTGATGTCTCCCAGTTGGTGCATGGCCTCTGGGCTGTCCCACCCTCCCTTCTGACACCCCGATAGTCTTCAAGGTCCCTCCCACAAGAGCCATCCAACTGGACGAGGGTGTGGGCAGGCCCCGGGGCATGCTGGGAACTGCCAGTCTGATTTCTCTTGTCATGACAGAATACCAGAGGCTGTGCCATTTATAACCACATAGGAGTTTATTTGGCTTGTGGTTCTAGAAGCTGAAAGTCTGGAGCCTGGCAATGGCATCTGCTTAGCAACAGGTGAGCTTGGGGTATAGTTGGAGGTTCAGCCTAACCTGGGTTGAAGTCTGGCTCCACTGTGTGCTCGGGAGTGACCCAGGATGGACTGCTCAGCTGCTCAGGGCCTGAGCCCTCCCCTGTGAGATGGGCTAAGTTATCTGTGCCTGTCGGTGCCTGCACCCCAGCACTGGGGCTCTCCCTGTGCCTCTGCCCCACTGTAAGATCAGCTCTGTCTGAGGACCCACCCCAGAGCTGAGAGTCACAGTGGTTCTGAATCAAGGGCAATGGGGGTTCCCCAGCAGCATTGGGCGTGACTGCCGGAATGCCAGCTTCATGGGTACCTGTGGGAGGAGAGACATCTACAGCAAAGAGGTGGGGAGGTGACCTAGGCCCCATCTGCTAATAATGACAAGCTGGCTTTGAAGTAAGAGAAGTTGGGGTCACACACAGGAAGGCACTTTTCACTCTTTGGATGAGCAAGGTTGGCTATCGGTTTCTCTACTGGCTGTGAGTAGGATGGAAGCAGAGGAAGAAGAGCCTGGAGCCCAGGCCTGATCACAGGAAGTGAAGACAGGAAGAAGGAGAGAAAGGAGAGAGAGAAGATGGGGAGGCCAGTACTGACAGAGTCAGCAGGCAGCTGAGAGAGGCCCAGAGGCTCTGTTCCCTATTCTGCTCTTGCTGGAGAAATGAGGCAAACGGCTTCACCTCTCAGGGCCTCCATTTCCTTCTCAGTAAAACTGGGAAAAATAACGGCAAAATTCTGCTAGCTTGGCCCACTGTTTCTTCAGTTCCCATCCAGAACTGTATAGTCCACAGCCACGATTTCACACACACTATGTCCAGCATAGACCCTGTGTGGTCTACACTGCGCTCTGCCCTTAGAGGCCCTTTCTGTCTTCACAGCAGCCTGGCTGAAATGCGCTGTCTCTATTTTACAAATGAGAACACTGAGGTTTAGAGAGGTTGACCAGTTGTTCATTGTCACACAGCATCAAGCTGGAGAGTCAGAACTAGAGTTCAGGGATCAAAACCTGGCTTGGGATGGGATGCTGGAGTCAGTCTGGGTCTCCAGTGTCTACCCCGATGGCCTCTGGTGGGAAGGCTCGGGGCCCTGACCCAGCTGATGAAATCACTACCTCTGGCTAGTCTACAGGCGAGCATTCAGCAGTGCTCAGCTAGCCTGGCATAGAAGGGGGACCTGTGCCAGGCAGAGCGCAGGCTCCATGGGGGCCCCGTCTCTGAGGAACCCCAGGGGGATGTTCAGTTCCTCTGTGCCTCAGTTTCCCCATCTGTGGCCCTCAAGGCTGGTGTCCAGATGGGGATGAGGGTGCCCCAGTGGCAGCCGCTGTCCTAGGTGAGAAGTGTCTGGGAAGCCAGGCTTCCTACAGCCTCAGATGAACCAACTTTACAAAGGAACTCTTGCCCTTTTTGATTCTGAGAGGGAGGCCTGAAAGCTGCCGGTAATCAGAGTGTTTGAGACACACAACAGAAAATAGCGCCTTCGCTAGGTGCCATTATCCCACCCGCCATCCTGAACAGGGGGACATTGTCAGCTGGAGGGAAAATGGAAACGGAGAGATTTCTATCTTAGAAGTCATCACCCTGCGTCCAGGGACAAGGCTGCCCTGGCCTTTGTTCACCGACTCTCACACTAGTGTCTAAAAGCCACCCATTACCCTGTTTTCACCACCAATTCCCTGGATTCATCCTCCTGAGCCACCTGGGGGACTCTATAGACACACAAAGGCATTCAAAGTTAATGGCAAAGCCAGTGTGGAAACTCAGCCATAAACGGGCCTCCTCCTTGTGTCCAGCGTCTGGTCCCTCCCTCCCGGCTCCTGCCTGGCAGTGTGGGTTCGGCTGCCCCAGTTGGCACTGGGCCCTTGGACATGGGGAATAGAGGCAGTGAAAGTCCTAGGGGTGACCTTCCCCCTGCTAGGGACATTCTCTTCTGGCCAACAACACACAGGCAATAAATATGGCCATAATTTATGTAGATGTTTTGAAGTCCTGCGGAAGGGTGAGTAGGGACCAAGATGGTAATATTCCTCATGTCAGCTGTGAGGGCAGTCAGTAGTTCAAGTTCAGTGAGCATGAGAGTGAGCCCCTGTGGAGACAGAACTGAGGGCGTGTGTGTGTCCTCAGTGTGTCCTTGGGCCCCCAAAAGGCTCTGGGAGGAGACAGGGTCCAGATGTGGGAGGGATATTGTATGCAGCCCTAGCGTTTCCAAGCTCTGCTCTTCCTCCTGGGAAGACCTCCCAATTGGAAGGGACAGAAGCCCAGCCTGGTCTTGTAGGGCCAGTTGAGCCAGAATTGAATCTGCCTGGCTGTGCTATGCAACCTTGAGAAGATCTCCCACCGTCTCTGATGCTGTTGGGACAAGGGCATTATGGGGAATATGCATGGCATTGTGAGAGACATGTCAGTGGCTCTCATCTGGGTCACCTTCCCACTTCCTTGTAAACTTGATGGGGCCAGACTAGTTGCTGAGCCTGCCTCAGGACCTCCAGTGAGAGTCCCTGTGTTTCAGGAGGACTGTGCCGTGTGTCATCGTGTGTCTGTTCTGGCCCATGCCCTGGAGCCCCTGATGGAAAGGGACCCTTCCTCCCCTCCATCCCCCCAGGGAGCAAGCCATCAGGGTGCGCCCTGGGAGTGGCAGGTCAGCTGCTCTCATCCCACACCCTCAGCCCTTGGCAGAGAAAAGATTCCTGTCATCTAGAGGGAGTGGGAGGATCGGGGTGAGGTCCCCCAGCCAGCCTGTGCCATGGCCAAGATTGCAGCCAGGAGGTCTCAAGGGTCTTATTGGGGTTATCCTCAGTTAGTCTCCATTCCACCCACCCTCTTAGCATTCTTCCCAACCTTAACCAGCTTCCAGCAGATCTCACGAGTGTCTCGTGCCTTCCCCGGGTTGTCAAATGAGAAGAGCTTGGCTCAGAGAGGTTAAGTGATGATTCAAGGTCACACAGCGAAGCCAATGCCAGGGTCCACATGTGCCGCCTCTTCTCACTCACACCCATACCCAGAATCTGGCTGCTTCTCTCTGTTGCCACTACCGCCCCCAACCCAGGCCACCATCTGCCATTACTGCTTCTTCCCAGCTGGCCCTGGCTGCCACTCTCACCCTCCATCTCAGCTCCTCATGGTGCCCAGAGACACGTTATTAAAATGTAAATCAGATCCGATTGCTTCCCAGCTCAAACCCTCCAAGGCTGTTGTACTTGACTCCTAATCCTACAGCTCTTCCAGCCTGCAGGCTGCTGCCTCTGCGACCTTACCTTCTCCCCTGTCTCACCCACACACTGACGGTTTCGGCTCCCTTGGGGCTTCCTGGATGTCTCCCCACACCTCTTGTGAGGAGCTGTGCAATCAGAGCCATTAGATCTCTTACCTGTGGTGGAGCAGCTGGTTAGCAGTAGAGCCGGGATTTGAACGCCCAGCAGTTCTGTTCGGCATGCAGGCTCTGAGCCTCAATGCCAATTGTGAGCTAGTCTGTTTTATTCTCTGCATTGTCTCCAGTGCCCAGGGCAAGGTGTGCTTAGAGGATAAAGAAACAGGTACCCAAGAAAGCAAGACCCAGTGGGACCCTCAGAGGCCAAACCCAGGGAAGCAAAGCGGAGTGGAAAAGGGGAGTCTGTGGCACTCAGGGAATGTTTTTGTTGTTGTTAGTGAGTGAGGCTATTTGTATGCAGTGTGGAGCGGCCACCCCACACAAGAGGACCAGTGTTTGCTGCTACAAGCTCAGACCCAAAGCCCAGAGCTAGAGCTTGAACAGGCATGCCCGGGGCCCTGTGAGGTAGCCTGCTGGAAGGCATGTGGCTATATCCCCAGGTCTCCAACAGGCTGAGGCCAGGGACAGGGCTTTGGGTCTGTATCGTCCCACAGAGCATCTCACTGGGACAACAGGGGCTAAGTGTGTGCCACATGTGTGCCCCTGAGCTCTGCCAGTGAGTGCTGGGACCCAGACCATCAGCCGGCAGAGCCATGGGGCCACGTTGTGCAATGATACATTAGTAGTGCAGGGAGACTGGGGTGCTTGGGAAGCAAGGGCTGAAAGGTCCTTGAGATATTGGGGTGAGACCCGTGTGTGACAGGGAGGGGGACTGGACAGAAGGGACATCTGATAAGTGCGGGCTTTTGGACTCATGGCTAAATGACTAAATCACTAACCGGTGTTGTTGATGCCAGTGTCCAGGAGACACAGGACAGTAGCAGCTCAGAGTTGGTGTGGTGTATCTCATGGATGGATGCCTGCCCAGTGCACCAGAGTCCCAAGTGCTGCCCGGCTCAGCAGCAAGTCCCACACATGGAGAGAGCTCTTAGCAGGGTAACACCAGGGCTCGGCTCTTCTGGCCTTCATTCCCACCCTTCCTCAGCTCTGTGACCATGGTCCAATGTCCCCCTCATCACTTATTTGTAAAATGTCTCAAAGTCTACTGTAGGATCTGATGCTTCTGAAAACCCCAGTGAAGTCCCAAGCAGAATATGGGCTCTGAGCATCTGGAATCCAGAACCCCCAAATCCAAAGTGGGCCTAACTCCAAGTGCCAGCCCATAATCCTAAATGAAATTTCCACACCAGGAAAACGTTTTGTGAACAAAATAATTAAGCTCATTGTATGTGGCCTGGTGGTATTGCTCAGTGTGTGGGGGACCCTGGTTCCACTCACACTGCAAATAAACAATCATCCATCCATCCATCCATCCATCCATCCATCCATCCATCCACATATATGGTATGAAATTGCCATGAGAGTATGTCAGAGTCACATGTAAAGCTAACATGAATTTGGTGTTTAGATGTTGACTAAACTTTGTTGTTAACTTGGCAGGATCTAGACTCACCATGGAGATAAACCTCTGGGCATGGCTGTGAGGGAGTTTCTACCTTGGGTTAGCTGAGATGGGAAGATCCATCCTGAATGTGGGTGGCATCACTGCATGGGCTGGGATGAATAAGAGGAAGGAAGTGAGCTGAGCTCCAGAATCTGTCTCTCTCTGCTTCCTGAGTGAGGATGCTGGGTGGCCTGCTTCCTCAAGCTCCTACTGCCATGCCTACTCCACTATGGATGTGACTGGGGATGCCATGTGACCAGCTACCTTAAGCTCCTGCTGCTGTGCCTACCCCACACAGGAGACTGCAGATAAGCCCTTCCTCCTCTAAGTTGTTTGTGTCGGGTGTTTTGACATAGCAATGAGAAATGAGCCCTTCCCAAATTCCCACATCATGGGCACACAGGTGTCATTCAGTTGGAGACATTATGACCTGGGCATTTCGGATAAGTGTTGGGAGAATCCTCCGGCCAGTACTCACTCAGAGTCCTGGGCCTTCTAGGCCCTCAGTGTCTTCATCTGGAATTTGGAGCTACTACTGCGACTGTGTGAGAATCAGCTGCTGCTTCCTGATCTGGGGACCCACTGTGTCTCCACTTGACCTCTTAGGAGCTGTGGGAACCAGTGGCAGCTTAATCAGCCCCCCTGAGCCTCAGTTTCCCCACAGAAGGACTATCAAAGCTGTCTTTGTGGCAAGGGTAAGGACTAGAAAAGAGAATACCCACAGAGCCTAGTGCAGAACCCTACTCACACATTAACGACTTAGCAAGCCACTGCTGTGTGTGTCACACCATGATGACATCCCCAGGGACACATTGACCCTGCCCTAGGTTGCCAACGGCAGTGGTACAGGGCGATGAAGGGAGAAGAGTCCCGAGGTTGTTCCAGGTTGGAACAGGTGACACAGGTGTGAGATAGAAGCTTGCCTCTTCCCCTCCTCAAGGAGAGTGATGTGTGGCTTTGTTCCTCCTGGAATTATCCCTTCCTAATGACTTCAGAGGCCAGCACTGACATTCTTGTCCTCATGGGTACAGAAGGCCCGCTCAGTCCCCACTGAGCTCTGCATCTGGCCCGTATTCAGCCTGCACCCAACCTGAACTGAGTCCCATGCCCAGGCCTGTCCTCGGCACTCAGCTGGGCCCCAGCACCCATCAGGGAGCTGCAGCCCGCACAATGACTGCTAATTAAACAACAGTGGCTAGATTCTCCCCCTGAGCCAGGTGGGGCCTGGTCATGCCTCTCCTCCCACCCTGTGGCTGAGTTACCATCTAACTTCATAGATAAGGCCATTCGGATCAGGGAAGCCATGTGATCTGTACAGGGGAAGAGAAATGATTGACTCTGCAGCCAGGTATGAGTGACCATGGCTGGGGATGTAGATCAAGGTCACCCGAAGTATCGTGTTCAATGAAGAGCTTGTAGTTAATAGAACAGCAGCAGTCATGAAAATCAGGAGTCAAGGCATTTCCCAGACACAGCAATAGAAACATGAGGTAGGCAGGCAGATTATGGGAAACCATTGCCAGAGGCCTCAGACGGTACCTGAAGACATTCTTAGACTTTGGTGCAAGCTGGGAGTCAGTTTGTACATTCCAAAAGGATTTTACCTGATAGCCAAAAGGGTGTCAGGTTAACTAATGGCTATTCAGAGGGCTAAATGTACCTTGGTTAGGATTTGCAGCGTCCCAACTCTCAGAATCACTGAAGAACTTCATCAGTCTATCGGCCTTGTAGGGTGTTTAATGCAGGTGCAGCTTTTGTGGGAAATCCTTCACACCCCACGCTCACGTCATGTGCGTAAGCCCGTCACCGTGCCTCAGAGCTCCTGTGGCTCCACCTCATTCCCCAGCTGAGTTCACCTCATGCTAGGAGACGCTGACGCTCAAAGCAAGTGAGCCAGGTTGTAGGAATGACAAGCCCGAGGCTCCATGTCCATCCTCCAAGGCCTCGGGTCTGAGCTCTCATTCCCCAGGAGCTATGTCACTCGCACACTTGCTGGTGAGATTTCACTACCTGTGACCACAATGTCCCAACTGGCAGTTGCATTAGCACCCAGCTCAGGATGAGTTTCAGATCTTCACTCTGTGGGAGCTGCCAAGAAGTGATGGCTCTGGGTCCTGACTCTGCCCTCTTTGTGCTGTGTGACCCTGGGTACCCATCACCCTCTCTGACCTTCTGTCTCTTCTTCCATGTGCACAAAGGAGACGATGACGCCTGCTAGCCCGACTGCAGGGGAGTGACTGTGCACAGTCTGCTGGGCGTTTCTTAGGAACCCACCCAACACCAGCTGCAGTACAGAGAATGGCTAGCACCAGCTCAGCCACTTCCCCATGGGTGATGCTGCTGAGTCCCAGAATGGGAGGGGCCCTGGCCATTTGAAATCCGAGAGTCCCTGCTGAAGTGCCTCTGCCCAGCAGGCTGCAGGGACAGGATGCTTGTGCAAACTCAAGGACGGCCAACTTGAGCTGGGGGCTGAAGGTGGACTGCACTGGGGCCATGGGCACAGGGGAAGCGCTCTGGCAGGCCTGGAAGCAGAGAGTGTTGAGCTTTCTGGATGCTGGAGCTGTGACGTGACCTTGCTGTGTCTCGCTCGTGGCCAGGGGAGGAGGAAGCTAATGAGCAGTGGGTGCAAGGCCGGCAGGCTAATTGATTAATGCCCGGTTGTGTTTTGATGAGAGACACGGGGCTGGTGAAAGGTGAGGAATTAGTGCTCACACACATAATTTCATGTCCGCGGATGGCAGTCTGTGTAAATAGTTACCCAGCGGGAGCCAGTCTAGTAAGCAGCCCACTGCTCCAGGCCCCTCCAAGGCCCTGGGGCAGGGGTTAGCCCTGATTGGCCTTTTCCACCATGAGAGCATCATTCTGACTGGGTAAGCCCATGCCCAGGACTGTGGCTGGCTCTTCCATTGTGTTCCTCCGAGGTTCCAACCTCAATGAGGAAAGTGACCTTTGGGAAAAGAAGCAAAACCCTAGCAGAGCACATGCATCCATCTTGCTCGTGTTATGTCTCCCTCCTCCTCTCCGCAGACTAGGAGACGAGTTCAGAGAGGTAAAGCAACAGGTCCAAGGATGCACAGCAAGTGGGTGTCAGAGCTAAGACTCCTCTCCCAGCCCACTTGGCTCTGTGCCTGAACTTGGCCTTCAGGAAAGTGAGGCTGAGGCCACTGTTCCCAGGCCTGGACCCCCAGTGGAGGCCTCATGGGGCGGGGGGGGGGAGGGGCACAGGAAGAGGCTGCAGCATCCTGACCAGGGACAGTTATCCCCAGCCCTTGAGGGGATAGGACCTGAGGCTTCCTCACACTAGGCAAGAGCTCCGCCACTGAGCTGCACCCCAGCTCTGCCTACCTCGGAGATGCGTTCCTCCTCCACAGTGCCAGCCTCTGCTTCTTTCTGGTTCTCCTAGATCTTGGGGACTGAAAGATGATGACACTGCCTCATCCTTTGTCCCTTGGCCTGGGAACCAAGGTCCCAGTGGTTCACCTGCTCCATCTCCTGGCAGTGAGCGACCTTACCCTATGGCCACCCAGTCCACTCTGTGGGTCTCTGCTGCAGCTCCTGTCTGTAGTCGCCTTAGGCAGGTGCTTGGCTGCTCTCTGTGGCCCCATGTCACCCTCCTGCAACAGCTGTGCCTTCTCTGGCTTCTGCCTCCAGGTCAGGCCAGTGGTTGGAAAGTCAGGCCAGTTCGTCCCCACCTCCCTCCTCGGGCTGCAGGGCTAATGGACACTAAGTGGCTATTTTGTAGACGAGGAAACAGCAATTAAGAAAGCCTGAGTAACTTTCCTGGGGTCACAGATTTGGTTTTCATTCAGTTGCAGATTCATGGTTTTTCTGCTTCATCAGATTGGCTCAGATGGACGGGTCCTCACAGGCAAGCATCTTTCCCATTGGATGTGGGATTCCCTTTGCATCACCTCCATCAGACACTATAGGCTGTGTAGAAACAGAAGCTGTGCATCTCCCATCAAACTGGGAGCCTCAAAGGCAGGACCTAAGCCTCTCCCATCAGACCAGGAAATTACCCACCATCAGAATGGGCTCCCTTGCTGAATGCAGGCTCCATGCCTCCTCCATGAGACCCAAAGTCCTGAAATAACTGAATGCCTTCTCCCACCACACACCCAACCTCAGGACCTCTTGCTATGGCCCCCGCCTAGTTGTGCCCTGCACAGGACCAGCCCTGGGCCAGGGCAGAAGCTACCAATAGACCACAAGCCCCAGGCACCCTGGGGTGTTAATTAGCATTGCCTGCTCTCCAGTTTCCCCCCATTTATGCTAATCAGAAAGGTAAGAGGCGGATAATGAAGTGTTTGGTTTAATACTATGTGCTAGGAGGGAAAAGGAATTTTAATTACTGGCTTCTAATTGGATGGATGGCCCGTTAATATCCTCCTGACAGCATGTCTGAGCTGCTGCCACCCACCTGCCCAGGCCGCCTTGTCCAGTCTGGCTATGGATACAGGCATCTTAGACACCTGCCCGGCCTGCCCTTGTTCAAGGGGTCATGCCAGCATCCCTCTGCCCTATTTAGGACTCTGTATGACCTTGATCAAGTTGCTGTCCCTCTCTGAGCCTCTTGTTCTTCAAGGGTAGGGAAAATGAGCAGGGCTGTGCAGTCAAAGGAGGTTGCTAGAGAAGGGTTCTGAAGTTATAGTATGTAGGTAGGAGGTGGGGGCAGCCTGGGGACCTGGGGAGGAGGGAAGGAAGTGGAGAATTCGGGGGTGAGGGCAATCTGCCATGCATTTTTCAGGGCTCTGCTTGGTGGCACACTCCCCCAGGCAACTCCTGATCTCTGGACTCCTGGACAGGGGTGTTGTCCTGGGTTGAATGGCTTCTCTCCAACTCCTAATTATCTTGTCTGTCACATGGGACTGTCCCCAAGACCATCAGATTCAGAGTTCCCTGGGGGCTGTTCTGTTTTGCTGACCTTGTGTCCTGGACCCTGGACAGCTCTGGAAACCCACTGTTCACTTGGCTCATTTGTCCAAGGAAAGTGGGCCTAATTCCAGCTGGATCTGTCTGTTGAGCATGCTCTCAGTCAGTACAGTGTGGGTTTGTAGGGAGACACCGTAATCACACCTCCTAAGGGCTGGATACAGGTGTGCCTTGACCATGCCTGTGGCCCCACGTTGGGCGCCAAGTGATGGAAAAAGCTTGTAGATTCAAGATACCTTTATTCAGATAAATACCAGCCAAACACAAGCCAGGGCAGTGAGGCCAGGGAGATGGGACAGCAGCAGAAAAAGGAGTTCCATCTGCTCGTGGTCGCTTAAGAGCCCATGCCTCGTCATTCTGACCTCACTTTGACCACGCCTTGACAGGTGTGGTCAGGCACACCTGTAGCCAGCCCTTAGGAGGCGTGGTTACGGTGTCTCCCTACATGGGTTCCTGAGCAGGCAGGCAATAGGGAGCCACAGAGGATTCTACACAGAAGGTTGATGGACTGATGGGGGCCTCTTCTTCCCTCTGAACTTTCAGTCTCTCTCTCTCTCTCTCTCTCTCTCTCTCTCTCTCTCTCTCTCTCTCGTGTGTGTGTGTGTGTGTGTGTGTGTGTGTGTGTGTGTGTGTGTGTGTGTGTGTGTGTTGTGTAGATACACACTCGGGCCAGAGGAGGATGTTGGATATCTCCCTCTACTGTTTGCCATTGTATTTCTTCAAGATAGTCTCTCACTGACTCTGACTCTGAAGCAATGGGCTAGGCATCTAGGCAGCTGGCTGGTGAGCTCCCAGGATCCACCTATCTTCTCTCCACAGCCCTGAGGTTACAGACCTGTGTGGCCATACCTATCTTTACAGGCACATGAGGATTTGAACTCAAGTTCCCATGTTTGTGCAGCAAGCGCTCTTACCCACTGGGCCATCCCTCCAGCCCTGAACATCCAAACCCAGACCAGGCCCATGTCCCTACAGGGGACACTAAGGAGTATTTCTGGGTCATCTGGGAGGAGCAGAGAGGGCATACCCTCTGGGAAGGAGGGCCCCTGGGAGAGGAAGAGAGAAAACAGTCATTCCAAACCAGGAATGTCACGGGATTCTCTGTCAGAGTGCAGTAAGGGTCAAAAGGCCTCAGAAGCCTCTGAATTGGGGCCTTTCCCAGCCTTGTGGCCTTCTGAGTCTCAGTGAGTCTGTAAAATGGACTGAACCTTCCTTTAGAGTGCTTCTAGGAGAATCAGTGACAAAGAGTCCAGATGGTATTGGACCTGTCCCATCCTGGGATGATATCTGATGGAAACCAGTTACAGAAGGGAAAAATTGTTTAGAGGTTCATGGTTTTGAAATCAGAATTTGGCTCGTGGCAGCTGTCACAAGCCAGTGAGCAGAGATGGAGAGTCAACTCCTTAAGCCGTGCTTCACTCTGAGAAGACAGAGATCTTAGAAGACAAGGGATTAGCATCCTAAAAATCTCTGTTCCATCTCATCGCAGCTGCCAGATTGTACAGGAACAGAGGAGGTGGGGATGAATCCTCGCTCAGGCTCACCTCCTGCTCAGGTGGCCTGAAGCTTTGCTGAGACCCACAGTGTCTGGGCTTCTCCTGGTCAAGTCACTGTCTATCAGTATCAACCTTGTCCCCTGTGGTGGCATCTGGACTGGGAGGGATCAACCCACAATAAATACACCATCAACAGTGTGCGGGCATGCTAAGTTAGTGAAAACACATGTGTGCAGATTGCATTCTGCAATATGGAGGGCAGGTGTCTCCTTCTAACACAGAATGCGAAAGAGCCCCATCCATCCCTTCTGCTCCCTATCAGCTTCAGAAGGACTCAGTCCATCATGGCACAGAAGGTCTGACAGGGCGGCTTAGTCTCTGTCAGCGGGACTGCCTGGTGGAAGCCATTCTCATCATGGATAACTAGAAAACAGTGCTAAGGAGGCTCCAGGGCCTGGCATTCCTTTCAAATGGCCCCTGGTGCTCACTTCCTCCAGCCAGGCTCTTCTAAACATTCCATAGCCTCCTCAGCAGTCCCACTGCCTGGAGACCAAGTGTTCAACACAGGAGCCTGTGGGAGAACTTTGGGGGGACTTTGAAGATCTAAGCCGCAAACCCAGGACAGCGCACCGCACATAGAAGGGCTCACTGTTCAACGCTCAGTGGAGGATACTGCTGTGAGACTCAGGGGTGGATTGGCTTCCTGGAGGGAACTGGTTCCCTGGGCAGGGAAGTATGTGTGTGTGGCAGAAGGAAATCTGGCCTGCCTTTTCTCTGGGTGGAGGGGACCCTGCTGGGGCTCATTAAGGGGTGTGTTCTGGTCCAAGACAGCGGTTCTCAATCCAAGAGTCGCATGTCAGATATTTACATTCTGACTCATAACAGTAGCAAATTAGTTTATCAAGTACCAACGAAATAATTCTATGGTTGGGGCTCACCACAACATGAGGAACTGTGGTAAAGGGTCGCAGCATTAGGAAGGTTGAGAAGGATGGTCTAAGTGATAGAATGTGCAGGCAGGGTTAGCGCCCAGCATGCTCACCAAGGGTGACAGTGGCTGCTCCAATTGAAGTCGTATCAGTCACCACCCAGGGAGAGGAGCAGTGGCTTTTCATTCTATACTTCAACCTCCGGGCTCTGTGCAGAGTTACTCTGGGGCTTCCAGGCCTGTCTCTATCAGCCATGCCATGCTAGGCAGATGTGGACGCCCAGGTAGGGAGGCTAGCGGTGCTGTGGGGGAAGTTCCCTAGAAGAGCAGCTGTTCTGGGAACTGGCTGAGTTTGGGTGGGGTGGAAGTTGTTGTGGCTAGTGATCCCCTACACCATGACCACTAGGCAAGGATTGTAGGTTGCTTGGAACAACCATGGGCCTCTGGTCTGTGGTTCTGCAGGGGTTTGGTCTTCTGGCCCTCCACTGGAGACGTGTGAATGCCTCTACTTCAGGAGACCAGGGAAGGGAAGAAACGCCGCCGGCCCCTCAACATTGCCTTCCATGCTCAATATGGCTGCCCTTTTCCACCCAGAATCTCCAAAGCCCTCGAGGTGCCTGCCAGGCTCAGGAGGGAAGGGAGAGCCAGCAGCCACAGCCACAGTGTGACCACTGTATACAGAAGGTGCTACAGAATAACCATTTGTATATAGCAGATGCTGCTTGATACATATTTATCCCCAAAGGAGGCAACTCCTGTTGCTGTGGGAACAGTGAAGGGATGGACTGTAGAGAATTCCAACCCTGGGGGACCTTCCACCTCTGCTATACTCTCTCCTTTGGGCACCTGACACTGGCTCCACTACCCAAACTATCCTGAGGCCAAGAGGCCCATTTAACTTCCTCCAGCCACTTCCTGGACTTTTCGAGTACAGCTGCTTACATTGTCCCATAGACATCACAGGGGACCAGTGCCCGGTCTCAGGACAGGGGTGGTGGTAGGGCAGACTTAAAAGATAAAAAAAGATCTTTGCAACAGTGAGGAAAAGTCAGGAGAAGACAGATCCCAAGCAGCCATTCTCCAGTCCCCACTCATGGGGCCCATGGGGCAGTGGCTGCAGAAGAGGCCAGCACCAGTTCAACATTTGTTTGGATAGAACAGATGAAACAAACCTGGACATGAGTCCCTGATTCCCCTCTGGAGCTGTGACCGTGGGCATGCTCACTTAACCTCTCTGAGCCACAGATTGCTCATCTGCCAAAAAGGGCTCCTTTGAGGGCTTGTTTTGTGTGACAGGGACAGTGCAGAGCCTGGAGTGTAAATATTCAGTCAGTATCCATTCCGTTCTTGTTCCTAGATGTGATAGCTAGCCAAGGCTATGAAAGGATACTCAATTCCCAGGCTAGAATGAAGGGCGAGAAGAGGACATGAAGGAAGATTTTTGAAGATAAAAGATGAACTCCAGCAGAGTCTTTGTTTTGGGGGAGTCCCAGCTGTGTTCTAGAAGGCCAGAAGCTTCTGCGGGGAGACATCTGTAGTGTGTCACTGGGAGGAGGCCTGGAGCTGAATTCAGGGTAACCTGAAGCTAGGCATGCAGGGTTCTGAGTGGTGAAGGAAGCTAATTAGGTCCCGTTAGTCTGTGGTGACTTCTGATCTGAAGAGGTTCCCAGTGGGTGGGGGCTGAGGTTACAGTCTGGGATTCCTGGTGGGTAGGGGGGTTGAGGCTGCAGTCTGGGGTTCCCAGTGGATAGGGGTCGAGGCTGTAGCCTGGGGTTCCCAGTAGGCTGGGGGCAGAGGCTGCAGTCCGGAGCTCCCAGTGGGTGGGGCAGAGGCTGCAGATCAGGGCTCCCAGTGGGCTGGGGGCCAAGGTTGCAGTCTGGTGTCAGAGTATGTGAGTTCTGCTCTGTGAGTTCCGCTCTGCGAGTTCCGCTCTGCGAGTTCCTAACCGCTGACTCTGGACTTGTCTACCATTCCTGTCTGAGCCCCTTGTGCTGCACAAGGGGGAGTCACAGGACCCACTTGCTAGGTCACTGCAAAGACAGAGCCCAGAAAAGTACTGTGCACACAGTAGGAAATCAGGAAATGGTATTGATTTTGGTGCTGTTGATGGGGTCTCAGCAAGAACAGTAGATAGTGATACAGAAGGAGCGAGTGTGCCGGGAGGCCTGGGGGGAGCGGGGTAGGGTGTGGGAGCATGCTGGTCTGCGTATGAACCTTTACTTCACGGCGCTGGGTGGAGCCGTGGGTGGAGTTCTCTGTATGCCATCAGGGTAGATCCTCCATACCCAGGACCACTGTATAGGTGTGTTTTAGGCAGCTTTCTTGGTTCTGCTCTAGTGGATGGAAAGCTGAGTCTGGGTTCTGGGTTTGAGATCCGCTCTGTCCCTGTTTTCCCTCAGTGTTATCCATGCCACCAGCTTTGAGGGCATAGGCAGATACCCACTGCATCACCTTGCTGCCAGGGGCACAGGGGAGAGTGTCTTACCCAGGGAAAGCACTCATGGTCTCCGTACCAAGCTCGGCTCTCAGGATCTGGAAACCAGCCAGTATGAAAAGCATACACTGTGCTAGCTGTCACTCACATCAGGTTCAAACTCTGCTGCTTTGCAGAATTGCTTGACTTAAAATAAGCAGAAACCCAGGAAAGGAAGAACCTGCCTGTTCTAGTCGGCTTTAACTGTCAATTTGGCACAGCCTGGAGTTGAGAGGAGAGTCTCAATTGAGGCATTTCCCATATCAGGTTGGCCTATGGACATGTCTGGGGTGCAGGTAGTGTCTAAATTGTTAGTTAATACCTGAGGGTCCAGTCCATCATGGGCGGCACTATTCCCTGGGTGGGCATTCCTGGGCTGTATAAGAAAACTAGCCAAGCATGATCCTGATAGAGCTAGCAAGCAGCATCCTCCATAGTCCCACTGTACTTCCTAGGTTATGAGCGAGTCCTCTCCTTAATGCTGTGTGACAGAGCAAGCAGGCTCATCTTCAGCTTCCTGCCCTGACTTCCCTCAGTTATGGGTTGTGATCTAGATGTGTAAGCCAGCTAAACCTTTTCCTGTTCAATTTGCCTTTGGTTAGCACAAGACTGTCTACTGGCTATAGTAACAGAGAATGGCAGCTCTGTCTGTGTGGCATACTGTGGCTCATGAGTGTTTACTGTGCCTTTTACAGATGTGGAAACTGAGTTACAGATGAGACAACTAGGCTGCCCAAGATTTTAGTACTAACAAGCCTCAGGTTTGACCCAGGTTCCCAGGAGACTGCCCTGGTCTGGATGCGCATTCCCTGAAACACCCATGGCTTGAGCATCCCCTGAAATCCCCAAGACTTGGTCTCTGGCCAGTGTACCGTGGGGAAGTGGTGGCACCTTTAAGAGACAGAGCTTTGTGAGAGGGCTTCCAGGATAACGGAGGGCACATTAGGACCTCAATCTCTTCCTCTTACTCCTTGGTTTCCACCACTATGTTACCGGGGTGTGTTGATATTTATCCTGTGTGAGAATGAGCATCTTTTCCTATGCAAATGCCATTTGTGTTTCTCTTTGTGAATTTATTTCTATCCTTTGCTTGTGTTTCATGGTTAGATCCTTTTCTTACTCGTTTCCAGGAACCTTTTATATATTCTTGGTATTTATTGCAATAGGGCTCTGCATTAGTTTTCCAGGGCTGCCATTACAAAACACCAAAGCCAAGCATAGAAAGCAGAAATGAATTTCTTTCCCAGATCTGGAGGTTGGAAATTCAAGACCAAGGTGTGGGCAGGGCTGGCTTCTTTCATGGATCTTCCCCATGGCTGGTGGGTGGCCACTTTCATGCTGTGTCCTCCAGTGTTTTCCCTGTTCACATTTTCTCCAGGTGTTAAGAGCAACAGTTCATTGGATTTGAGCCAATACTAGTGGCCATATTTTCACTCAATTCCTCATTAAATGCCTGAATACCAGTGTAGTCACCTTTCGGGGTCCTGGGGGGTGTCAGGGCTTCCATATAGGACTTCAGGGTCACCAAGTTCAGCTCATGTCAGAATCCCAATATATTTTCTGTTTTCCCTTTTACACTCATATATTTCTCTTATTCATGGCACAGAACGACTTTCTTAGATCTCTGAACTTGAATACCTGGGGGTGCATCTACTACAGAAAATGCTCTTTCTCTCCCCTCCCCCAGCCTGACTTCTGAGACTGCAGGGAAAAGATGCAGCCGGCTTTGAAGTTCCTCTGGCCTGAAGTCCTGGCGCCGACAGGCAGTCCAGTGACCTTGGGCATCACTTTGCCCCATCAGCGTCTCAGAGTCTCTAGAAATGAGCTAAAGATAGCTGGCGGCAGAGCTAAGGGACAGAGTGAGATGATGTCTGTAGAGTGTGGGGCTCCCAGCCTCATGCATGGGAGAGGCTCACGGGCAGTGGCTGCAGAGCCTGTCTTAATGCATTGAAGCTGGCATTTATCAAGCACCCAGAGCATGGGAAGAGTCTGGCCATGATGCCCTGGTTGCCTGTAGAAAGAATGAAGAAAGCAAACATAACCTAAAGTCTTCATGCACGCTCACTAGGCACCAATGACCAATCAAGGTCTCTCTGGATGATACCACACTGGTAGGGAGACGGTGCAGTTTGGCACAGGTGACAGTAAGCCAAGAAAGGGTGGAGAAAGCCCAGAGTCACTATGACATGGTGGGGACAGGCCCAGGGTAGCTCCAGGAGATGACAGGAGAGAAAGGAGCTTTGTGGCTTTGAACTGTCTCCTCCGAGTCTTGATGACACTCACACAGGGTGCATCTGGTCTGGCTGTGTAGAGCAGGAGGCTGGAGGCAGAGTTCAGGCAGGGAGCAAGTGCAGAGCATTCTGCATGCCTGTGCCTGGTGGGAAGTACCTTGGAATAGGTGACTGAGTGAAGAAAATGGACACTGCCTGTCCACTGGCCTGTCAGGGACAGTGTCTCATAAGCAAACCTGGACTTCATGGTTCACCACCTGGCTCCTGGAGGGAGGGGGGACCCTACTTCCTATCTCTCTGAGAGCCTCCCTTAGTACCTTCACCTTCATGGTCTGGAGGGCACAGGCCACTTTTCTTCTGCCTTCCCTCCTGACCCAGCAGAGCCTGTGCTGTCCACCGCAGCAAGAGAGGCTGTGATGGAGCTCACATGCTCCCAGGGGTCACCCCAGAATGCCTTGTATTTCTCCCCATTCCCAATAAGACACAAATCCCTCATCCTGGAAGGCTCTCTGTCTCTGTCTCTGTCTCTCTCTCTCTCTCTCTCTCTCTCTCTGTGTGTGTGTGTCTCTGTGTGTGTTGTGTGTCTCTCTGTGTGTGTGTGTGTGTGTATGTGTGTGTGTGTATGTGTGTGTGTGTCTGTATGTGTGTGTCTGTATGTGTGTGTGTGTGTGTGTGTGTGTGTGTGTGTGTGTGTGTGTCTGTGTGTGACCGTGTGCCATTTGCACACACGCATACACAAGGTTGATGTTGACTGTCTTCCTCCATCACTCGACAACTTACATTTTGAGTCAGGATCTGTCACTGAACCTGACACTCACTGGTTTGGTCAGACTTGGCAGCCATTGAG
This sequence comes from Cricetulus griseus, assembly GCF_003668045.3. Lineage (NCBI taxonomy): Eukaryota > Metazoa > Chordata > Mammalia > Rodentia > Cricetidae > Cricetulus > Cricetulus griseus. The sequence continues at coordinate 13,090,784 of NC_048595.1, forward strand.
CTCCAAGGATCCATCTGTCTCCCCAGTGCTAGGATTTCGGATGTGTGCCACCACCCCCGCTTTTTTTCACTATGGTCTTCATGCTTGCCTGGCAAGCTTGTTACTGACTGAGCCCATTCTCCAGCCTCCTTCTGGAGGTCTTTTTTAAGATTGAATTTTGTAGGTCTTTGTGGGTTGGTGGAAGGACATGGCTGGCTTAGAGTCACGGCCCAAATGCTTTCAGACTGCGGCAGGGCCCTTTTGCTGTCTTGGCATGCATGTGAATACCAGGAACTGTTGAGGCACTGCAAATGGCTGAACTCCGGGGAGGGTCTTGGCCACTGCTAGCTATCGTCCTCCATATCCGTCTACGGCCACAGAAGTCCACAAGGCTGTTAACTCACATATAATAACCCTTAAACACTGCCATTAACTCACCTCTCATTCCTGCAAACTGCCCAGGAAGGCTCTTGGCGTGATCGATGGCTGCTCTTAAGTCCGTACCCAGCTGCTCACGCACTCGGCCTGAAGCCCTGTGCGGCGTTGCATAAATAGACCCACAGTAGCATCGAAGTATGGTCTAGCTTCCATCCTGGGTCTGCCCCTAGGACTGTCATCCCTTGGACAAGGGACATTGGGGGTGGGACAGTAAGTCAAGAGCTGGATTTCTGGGTTCCCAGGTGTCACTGCAGCTGATTTATTCTCCAGGAGAGTCAGTGGCTTAATCCAGTCCTCTGTCTTTTCACTGTCCCTAGTCTCCCAAGTATGTGAGGAGTGTGGTTGGGCTGAGGAAAGAGTGACCACCTTTCAGGGTTCACATGTGAGGTGCCAAGCCCTCTACAGGGTGTCACAGAAAACCCTCAATTTTATATAACTGTCTGGGTTCTGACCATTCACAGACGGGAACTCTAGAACAGCCCCACCCTGTCACCAGCTTATAACAGGCTAGGATCCATAGATGCCATGGTTTCCTGTAGAAACCCAGGCTCTGGGCTGTCTGTGGAGTGGATGGTGCTGGTAGGTATGAGAACAAGATGGAGAGGTGAGCCGGGAAGGGAGCTGAGCGCTTGATTCGCTCTCTGGTTTGCAGTCAAGGGCACGGTGCTCACCCAGAAGCTGCACACACATCCACGCTGCACTTGGCAATGGACAGTGTTAATATTTAATGAGCTGCGATGGCTTCGGGGAACTGCTGTTTGCTCAGCAATTCACCCTCCCTGCTCCCTGGAGGCTTGGGTCCATGAAGGATCTCAATGGCCTGGAGAAGGCCCCAGGCTGAGGTCCCCTCCAGTAGGACTTAAAGCAGAGCCCGTCTGTGGAGCAGCTGTATTAGCCTGACATGAGTCATGGCTCCTGACCTTACATCAGGCCAGGGCGGGGAGAGAAGTCAAAAAGAACTTGCTGTGCTCAGGGACCACTATCTGCAGCGTCCACTAACATGGATGCTCCATGCTTAGCAGGATGGGTGTTCTCACTGGCTGGGGAACAAAAATACAGGAAAGAAATGGGGTATGGGTGTATGCCTGTGGTCCCAGCACAAAGGCTGAGATAGGAGGATGTTTGCAAGTTTGAGGCCAGCATGGAGCCCATGGCTATATCCATGGCTCAGTGGGTAGAGTTGTTACTGGGCATGCATGAGGCCCTAGGTTTGGTCCCCAACACTGTGTAAACAGAGTATAGTGGGGCACACATGTAATCTTAGCACCAGGGGGCTGAAGGCAGAAGGATCAAAAGTTCAGAGCCATCCTCCGCTACATAGTGAGTTTGAGGCCACTTTAGCTACATGAAACCCCATCTCAAAATAAATAAACAGATGCAAGATGAGCTGATGGCTGTTGTCCATGTGCTGTGTGCTTAGTGGAAAGAGTGTACTGTGTGTTTAGTGGGAATAATTTTCCAAGTAGGAGTTCCAGACAGCAGGGGGGAAATTGCAGCAGGTGACCTACACACTAGAGGGTTGGGGTACACAGTCAGACTTGCAAGTGTGAGGATTATGGGTGCTGGAGAGGGGTAGTGTAGGACCTCAAGCTGGGACCTGCCTGCCTGGTGGCCTTATCAATGATGAGCAATGGATAAGATGCAGCCTTGGGGGTCCTTTCCTGGGCCACAGGATACACTGATGGGGACAAGAGAGGAGGCCCCAATGGAAGGTAGAGCCTGGGGCCAGACATCCAGCTGAGGGATAGGGTTATAATCTCACAGGGGCCTGACTGTGAGTAGAGCGACTGCCAGTGCAGAGCAAAGCAGACTGCGGCTCCCACAAAGCACACTTGAACCGCACTGACGAGCCACAAGTGACTCATTTTGGATGGCACTGAGAGAGTGGCTCAATAGGTATAAAAATGCCCACTCTGGGGACTGGTGGGGTGGCTGAGAGGACTCAGGTTCATGTCTCAGCACCCACAACTCATCACTCCACCTCCCCTCCACCCCACAGCAAATGTCAGAGACTGTGTGTGAACCCACAGCGTCTGGCTCCAGAGCCCATACTTGATGTACCTGCCATGGCAGCCCTTCTGAAGGCTGAGGTGATCTTGTTGGTCTTTTCTGAGCAAACTTCCATCTGTCTGTGGTTCTCAGGGGCTACAAATTTGGAGCTCTTTAGTCAAATGTGTTCTTGGGTTCAGAGAACAGGCAGGTCAGAGCAGGTCAGCACCACCAGGAAGGACTTCCTGGGGCAAGTCAGAGCATGTCAGCACCACCAGGAAGGACTTCCTGCCCCATGTGGTCGGGTCAATGCAAGGGACAGGGAAGGAAGGGACGCAGACTGGAGGCAGGCCACAGGTATGGAAAGCGCCAGAGAAGCAGCTGCTCAAGCCTTTTGGGGAAGGCTCTGTGTGGGACAAGGGTCGAGGCAGTGACGGTGACAAATGGAATGGAGGTCCCATCTGAGAAGTCTGGGGAGACAAGATTCCCTGTCTTTCCTAGAACTACCTCAGAATCACTGAGCTCCATCTGAGGTCAAAGAGTCAGGCCCCACAGGGAGCACTCCCATCATCCCCCAGGATTTAGTTGTGATTGGCTGAAGGCTAAGACAATTTCCTCTGTCTGTGATTGGTTGCAGCATGAGCATAGGTCATAGTTTTAGCCAGTGGCAGGAGTTCTGCAAGGGAGCTTGGAGACACCTGGGGGCCCTCTTCTTCTCTGAACCGGGTTGTATCTTCTGTGTCCAGTCAATGGCTGGAACCACAGCAGCCATCTTGCAGCTATGAGGTGAAGTAGGCTTACAGGCAGAGGGAGGCAGGAAAAAATGACAGATAAGACAGGAATCTTGAGGAGGGCCTGGGCTAGTGAATAAATCAGTTCTAGAGTTCCCCGAGCTCAGAAGTGCTGATGTAAGGTAATTTCCAGCATTGCTTAAGACATTGTCAAACCCCTGTTGGGGTTTCCTGTTACCTGAACAAGAAGTAGTTACCTTAAACCTTGCATTAATTAAAGTTTATTAAGCATTGATTATTCCTGGAGAGAGTCACAGATGTATTTCACCTCACAGCAGCATAGCAAAAAGTACTTGGCTTGTCTCAGTCAGTCTGGGATGGCTTCACAAAGACCTCGGTCTGGGGCTCAGCCACAGGGATCTGGAAGTCTGGCAAGCTTGTTCCTGTGGTTCTTCTCTCTCCCCGCCCCTCTCTCTCTCTCTCTCTCTCTTCTTCTCTCTCTCTCTCTCTCTCTGTGTGTGTGTGTGTGTGTGTGTGTGTGTGAGAGAGAGAGAGAGAGAGAGAGACAGAGACAGAGACAGAGACAGAGACAGAGATAGATAGATAGATAGATAGATAGATAGATAGATAGATAGACAGACAGACAGACAGACAGAGACAGGAAGTGAGAGACAGAGAGGGAGAGAGGGAGAATTCTGCCTCTTCTCATTAGGGCACCAATCCTATCAAATGGGGCCCCACTCTCATGATCTCATTAATGCCCTGACTCCAGGTGTGGTCACTCTGAGGACTGGGGCTTAATGTACAGCTATGGGGGACTCGCTCTGGTCACAAGCCTTTAAAATTCATGGAAGGACCCAGTTTGCAAGGGGACAGCTGAAATGTCAGTACTGGTCAGACTGGATTCATTCCAGATGCACACTCTGTGTATGACAAGCAGTGTGTGTGTGAGTGTGTGTGTGTGTGTGTGTGTGTGTGTGTGTGTGTGTGTGTGTATGCATGTGTGTTCCTGTGTCCCCCACATTTATCTTTTCCCCAAATTCTAGTGGTAACAGCAAAAGTCCCTGCCTCAAACACGATAGTAGGTACCCACATGCAATGTTATTCCTCTGACCTCCACATGTGTGCCATGACATGTGACTACACTCACACACATGCATCATATATGCACACATGATTTTTTTATGATACAGAAGAATCCCCCTCTTATCGGCCTGTTCTCTGCCTTTGGTTGTACCTTCACTTCACCCCAGGCCCAGGTGGTTACAGAGCTGCTCCTGTCTCTGGAGTTTGGCTTTTTCTAGAATTTCTATAGAACCAGGCAACCTGTGTCTTGGGGGCCTGGCTTGTTTCTCTTAGCATAATGTGTTTCAGATTTAGCCCTGTGTGGGCATGGCTCTATAAGCTCCCCAAAATCCTGTATGGCCAAGTAGTATTCTTTCATGGCACCAGATCATCTGGGATTGTCCTAATGTGACCTGCTGCCTTCCTGAAGTTGGAGTGTTTGTTGCTCTCTGCATCCTATTTCCTCTCTGAAAGAATCACGCACCATCTGTGCTGCTCGCCAGAGGTGACACATGGCACAGGGCTCCTACTCTAAAAGCTCTGGTCCCTCAGTGTCACCAGACAGCCCGTGCCCCGAGCCCGGCAGAACTCCACTTGTTCTTCACAGCGGTGCTTAGCGTCTTCACAGATGGACAGTTAGCCCTCTTTCTATCCAGTCCTGAACCTTCACGCTTCATTACCACCATCCCTGCCTCTGCCGAGGAGAAGGTGGGTGCTTTCAAGTGAGAAATAGCTGAGTTTGAAAGAGCAGGACAGATACTGGGCACACAACACTCCCCAAGTGGCGGTGTCTGCAAAAGGGTAGATGTGTCCTGGCCACCTCTCCTCCCCCTGACTTCACAGAGGTCACACCCCTGTGTCTGCCTAGAAGGGATTCATTGCTGGCAAAGCCATTCAGCATCCCTAGCGCCATCTTCTTCCTCCAGGAAGGAAGTGAGACTCACACCAGCCCCACCCTGGTCCAGCATTTTCACTCTGGTTCCCACAGAGGTAGCTTCCTGCCATACACCAGGCCCAGCAATTTCCAGGCCTTCATGATGGTCACTAGGTTTGTTCCCAAATCAGCCAGGTGTGCAGGAATCTTTGCTGAGGGTGGGTCAGCCTCCGCAGTACCCGCCCTTGACTGGTGAGTACCGGTATAGAGTATTGTGTCTGTGGGGCTCAGAGTGAAGCCAGGCAAGATGAGGATGGCTCATTTCTCCCCAGCGCAAAGCAGGTCTGGAAAGCGATGCCTGAGACCTACCTCAGGCAGAACACACAGGGGTCCTTCTTCCGATGCTATGTGGAGTGACATGTGATGGGAGCAAGAGTCACTTTGACTTGTCAGCACTGCACCAGCACAGCCACCTTGCCACTCGGAGTCTGCTCTTGTCTTCCTTCCAAGGGTGAGAAGATGCTCAGGCCCAGCAGGTCCTCGAGGGGATAGTGTTCTAAGTCACTGTCAAATATAAACATAAAGGGAATGTCACTGCCACCTCGGGAGCCAAAGGATCATTCGGGGACGTCCTGGGACTCCAGCAGCCAGCTAGCAGACATCTTTAACATTTACAAAGGTGTCTGTAGTCACACCCAGGGTTTAGAGAGCACTGTAGGCCTTGACCTTACTTAGCACTTCCTTTAGTTGTTCCAAGTGTTTGCCAGTTGTATGGCTAGTTTTACTGCCAGCTTGACACATCCTACCATCACCTGGGAAAAGACTCCTAATGAGGGATCATGTGATCTTGTCTGTGGGAGACTGGCTTGTTTGCTTTAATTGATGTAGGGAGGTCCAGTCTGAAAGAGAGTAGTACCTTGCCCTGGTTGGGCCCTGGACTGTATAGGGGTGGAGAAAGCTAGCTGAGGGGAGCATGTGTGCACGCATTCTCCCTGGTCTTGACTGATGTGTTGTGACCAGCTGCTTCATGATCCTGCCTTGACGTCCCCGAAATGGATTACAACCTGGAACTGTGAATGGAAATAAACTGTTCCTCCTCTAAGATGATTTTTGTCAGGGGTATTTGGTCACGGAAACAGGAAGTAAACAGGGTGGCCATGATGCTGCTCCTCTTCAGCAGTCACATAGGCAGAGCGGTGTGCTCACCCTCCAAGTCTGTGCTGCAAGCATGATTGTCTCGGTGTTGTCTGCTTACCCAGCTGTTCCAAGAACACATGTTGCTTGATCCTGGAAGCTGGATTACAGATGAACTTTAGGGACATAAACCCTGTCCCCTGTAGGAAAAAAAAAAATGATTGCGGAGACTCTGGTGGCCTTGAGGGCCAGAGTCAGAACCAACCCAAAGGAAATAATCCAGTGGTAGACACTTTTCAGAAAGTCCAGGACTGGGCAGCTGGGCCTTGGGGGTTTGTTTCCTACCCAGAGAAGACCATGAGGAGTCCTTACAGACACCCAAAATGGCTTCTACACTCTATGGTGTGCACACATGTGCACAAGAATTGGATCACGTTCCCCCTTGGCACACTGACCTTGGTAGGTGTTCCCCAGACTTGCTTTGTTCCCCTTGACTCACACTTCCAAATGTGCTTGGTGACATGCCTACACCTCATTTGTTTGTGTGTGTGGCACCAAGAATGATGGATGCCTTCTCCTTGCCCTGTTTAGACAGGCAGAACCTTTTATAGCAAGGGAGACTGAAGACTTAGGGATTGGACCAGCAGGGAACACAGTCACTTTGGAAAGCAACACTCAGTAAGCTACTGGGGTAGTTGGAGAGGCTCCGGAGTCAGGGTGTGGCTCTAGAGAGCCAAGGGTCCTAAAGACCAAGAAGCCCCCAATAGCCACCACCTGATGGCTGCAGGCTGGCAGAGAAAAAGGGGTGTGGGGCGTATTCTTTGCTTTATCAAGCTCTCTCTGCCAGTGCTGGGTGACGGCTTGGATTTCAATCAGGTGAGTGGTCTATGACCTTAAAGTGCTAGGTTGAAGGGAAGGAAAGAGAAGAGAGGAGGGAGAGAGGGAAAAAGAGAAAGGGAGACAGGTACTGAAAACCTACTATGTGCAGGGGCTCCCTCCCACCTCTCTAGATGAAGCTCTAGTGGCAGCCCAGAAATGCACAGCCAGGTCTTGCTGGGTCCCTCAAGTCACTTTCAGCACTAAACTGCACTTTCTGCACTTACAGCTGGGAAATGGAAGCTTGAGGAAGGTCCTTTGCCCCAAGAAGGGACCAAGATTTCAGACGAATGCCTGTCTTGGGGCCCCAGTCATCCCCCCGCCCCCGCTATCAGCCCCTGCTGTTGCAGGACTTGTTCAGTTTCCTTGATTTCCCTCAGCTGGTTCAAGAGGCTCCTACTGACAGCTGCAGAGAACACACCCAAGTGTAGACTGGCACTCTGGGAGCCGAGACAGGAGAGTGGAGAGTTCAAGGAGGTGGGACACCTCTTCCTATTTTTATTCCTCTTCATTCCTTGCTGTGGCTTCAGCTCCTTTGATGTCACCCTGGGGTCACCTTCTGTACCTCCCCTGGCTTCCTACCCTGGAGCCTTGGCCCCCAAGTGACAGTTGCCCTGGTGCAGTTGAAGCAGTGGGCTCTAAGCTCAGGGCTGCCTGTCCCCACCCTCTTCTCTTTGAGCCTTGCAGGGCATAAGTTAGATAACCATGACACCTGTTTTAAATTAGCCTTCAGAAGCCTCCGACAGCTGAGAAATTATTTAACAGGGAAAGAATTGAGTACATGAATAAATATTAATATTAAATCACAGCGTCTCTTGATTCGAGGGGAAGGGAGGGGGGACTTGGCAAGAAACAGAGGCAGCTTTGGTGGGAAGACACTGTTGAGCATGGAGTGAGGACAGCCCATCGGTCACCTGGCCCTGTCAGAGCCACACGGGGACTCCATCTGTCAAGGAGGCCGGCAGGTGGCAGAGGTGACTTTTAAGAGTCTTGTGATGGCTCAACAGGTGTCTAGTCTGAGCTCTAGCCTCAGGCTCAGGCTATGGTTTGGGGACAGTGCCTGTCTGGGAGTGGATTCCCACCCCAGAGCCCAGAGTGGAGCTGCTGCCTGCTGTGACCTCTCTGCCCCCCCCCCACACACACACACAGCAGTGCTGATGTCCAGTGAGTGCTTTGGTGTCAGCACAGACGTGAGCCAGGCTGAGTCCTAATTATCCGCCCACAGGTACATGGGCTAACCTGGGTAACATAATGAAAAACTTTCTGCTGGAACCTGCCAGAGGCACTGACTTTGTGGTCCATCTGAGTGTCTGATGCCACATCCAGGGAAGTGGGAGAGGCTGCCCCCGAGTGGAAGGTTCCAGGACAAGCAAAGTGCCTAATGGCTGGGAGCACTTGGAAGCTGGTCCCACCTTTCATGCCTACATCACAAATCAATATTAAGCCACAGTCAGTTACTATGAATAATAAAATAACAAGCATTAGTTGTACTGTCTGCTCTAACAGCCAGGCAGAGGGATCCTTGGGGGCTCCTGGAACACCCTCAGCACTCCCAAGACTCAAGTCCTGAAGACTGATCTCCTCTAGCCAGGTAACATTCAGACACTTGTCTCTGTGACCAAAACTTTGCAAGAATGGTGTGAAGGAGGAGGGGAGAATTTAGTTTACAAATGGCTTGAGGGGGTTCAGTCTGTGGCCACATGGTTCTGTGTTTCTGGGCCCCTGCATGGCTAAGCACCAGGGTGGCAGGAGTGTGTCGGGAGAAAGCTGCTCACCTCATGGTGGATGGGCAGCAGAGAGGAAAGAGGAAAGAGGACCTGAGGACTGGTACAACCCTCAAAGGTACCCCCACCCCCATTGACACACTTTCCCCAGCAAGACTTCACTTCCCAGAGTTTCCAGGACCTCCCAAGATGGTTCCATCAGACGAGGACAAATAATTTAGCCTGCGAGCCTGTGTTGGGCATTGCACATTCAAACCATAGGGCCTGGAACCCACCCACCCCCAGTATTGGAGCACCTGGCTCCCTCATCTCCTTGGGGCCTCCCTTCCATGTGCCCACCCCAATGACACCATTCTAGGTCTTTGATCTAAATAGCCTCCTCCCTGATTCCCTGACTGCCTCTAACTCTGCTTATTTTCTTCTTGGAGCATTTATGCTGGGGTAGATTCCTGGGGTTCACTGGTCAATCAGCTTAGCCTAGCTAGAGAGATCTGGGCATGTGAGAGACCCTGCCTCACAAAACAAGTGTCTGAGGTGGGGACAGTGCCTGGGGATGACACCCAAGTTTGACCTCTGGACCACACACACACACACACACACAGAGAGAGAGAGAGAGAGAGAGAGAGAGAGAGAGAGAGAGAGAGAGAGAGAGAGAGAGACAGAGAGACAGAGAGACAGAGAGAGACAGAGAGAGAGACAGAGAGAGATGTGTCCATATATTTATGCGTGTGTGTGTGCGTGTGTGTGTGTGTGTGTGTGTGTGTGTGTGTGTGTGTGTGTGTCACACACACACAGAGGAACATGCATGTACTCATACATGTGAACACACATGCATAAGAAAGAACACTCCAAGATAATGAGCAAAAAGGGGGTCTAGAAGGTGCCATGGGGAGGGTGAAGCTGCAAGGAGGGTGACTCAATTTCCCCTCCCACTCCAGGGTCAGTGTCCTTGTCACTGCCTGCTTCAGAGTATTCTAGGCTCTTTGTTGGAATTTGGGAACTCACACCAGTCAAGAGTGGAAACTAAGAGGTCAGCTTCACTCCCCTGTCAGGGAGGGGACAAATGGCCAAGGCCCATGGTACACATCCTGTGGTCTCAGTGCATCTTGCCTTTGTCCTGGCCTCTCTCTCACTGGACTGTAGCTGGCTATCCCTCTGCCTCCTGCTCCTCCTGTCCCAGCTTAGGGTCTGACACCTCTGGGTGCTGGTGACCCTGCCATCATGAGACACTCACCTCATGTTCCCATCCTCCATGCAGCCTGATGGCTCTGCTCTGCCACACGAGACGGAGCTGCCACCCAGCTCTGCGTCTCGTCTGATCCAGACTGCGCTGTAGATGTGTGTACCAGGGTGTACTTAATTGGAGTGCAGCGCACAGTGACACAGATGCTGTTTCAGATCAGGGTCCTTTGGCTCAGGCAGCCACATCCTGCAATGGACTATGGAAATGGGAGCCTTTAAGTGTTGGGAGCATTAAATGAGATAGTGTGTGAGTCTAGGGACCAGAACCCAGCAGCACCCTGTGCTGAAGGTCCTAGACTCTTTCCTTATATGGACACTGGCTCTGACCAGAATACCCTGGAATGAGGCAAAATGCCAGCTCCTTCTCTCTATATGAACCGTTAGGAGATAGCAGGTGTTGGCGGGCCGGAAGAGGCCTTCTCAAGGGACGATCACCCTATTCCCATCTCTACAGAGTATGGAGGACCTGCCATTACCTTTGGCTCCATGGGGCCAAGTCCCTGGACCTAGGCATTTGTGGGGCCTTTGTTAAACTCAAGCTCCCATCCAATCACACACTGAGTAGGAATGGGCTGTACCCATTGTCTGGTGAGTTCTGCTAGAACTGAAGAAAGCAGACTCAGAGTTAAGAAACTTGCCTAGTGTCACCCAGCTAGAACATTGCAAACTGGACTCAGGTGCGGGTCTGTGGATATCTGCTCCATGCCAGGAACCCATGTCTGTGGAATCTGAGTCTTCTGTTTGTTGAAGCAAAACCTGGAGTGTCTGGCAGACAAAATTCTTGACCAGAAAATGGGAAGCTCCTAATTTTAGGAGTGTGTCTTTTGAGGGTCATCTCTTCCTGCTGTTCCTGAGTCTTATGTGCCTTGGACAGACTGCCCTGGTACCTGGGACTTCCTGAGTCTCAAATGAACATCTACCTATACTGTCTTAGTCATCATGAATGGAGGATGGATGGATGGATTAGAGAATAGATAGGGTAGATGGGAATATGGATTATGGGATGACAGACACTGGACAGATGGATGGATGGGAGGATAGAGGGACAGGTGATGCATAGATGGGAGGGTTGACGGAGGGGAAGAAGAGTGGATGAATAGACAGATGACAGATGCATAGGTGAGTGGGTGGGTGGATGGACAGATGTGTGGATGAGAAGATGGAGATTCAAGTAACGATGGATGGATGGGTGACAGATAGATGGATGCATAGATAAATAGGTGTGTGGATGGACAGGTAGACAGATGAGTGCATAGATAGTCAGATGAGTGGATAGATAGTCAGATGAGTGGATAGATAGTCAGATGAGTGGTTTAATGAGTGGATGAACTGATCAACGGTGGACGATAGATGAGAGGATGGCTAGTTAAATGGTGAATAGATGAATGGACGGGTGAATGGATGGGAGATAGTTAGGTGGATGAGAGGATGAGTGGATGAGTGAGCGGGTGGATAGATGGAAATATGAGCGGATTGATAGCTGTGTCGGTGGTTGGTAGTTAGAATAATGACGAAAAGATGAGTGATGGGTAGACGGATAGATGTCACATACAACTCACTAGAGTTCTGTGCTCTCATGAATGGGGCATTCAGTGAGAACTCACAGCCATGAACTGACAAAGTTTTATGTAGGTGGCATCTCTAGGTGGCTGGCAATAAAACTGAATGTGTACATACAGGATACGTGACAGGATATGTGACAGCCAAAAGAAGCTTCTAGGAATGATGAGGAGCTGGCATACTGAGTAAGGTCGAGGTTAGCTGGAAAGCTGGCAGTGCTGTGAGGGACACAGTTATCATTGTGACCGCTAGCCCTAAACTCAGCAGCTTAAAACGCTCTCATGGATTCTTAGAGCATGGGTTGATGGCAGGCAGGGGGCAGTAACTGAAGCTGGACTCTGCTGGGCTGTCTGAACTATGGGTCCAGTTGCCTGAGTGGCAGGCTGAGCCATGTGTCCGTTCTGGGTCTGCAAGAAGATGAGGCTCCTTTCAGAAGAGGGCAGGAGGATGCCACATGGCTAAGCATATTTGAAGCATTTGCTTGTCCCTGCCATCCCATTGACTTTATAAAACAAGTCATGTGACCTGGCTCTGACTTGATGAAATGGGGAAAGGAAAGTGGGAGTCAGTTAAGATTCACTGACTAAGGGTGCAGGCATTCACACGGTGGGTCGGGGTCAGGATTAGTGGCACACTGATTCTTACCAGCTGTGTTACTTGGGATGGACAACTTTTCCTGTGTGTGCGTCAGTTTCCCATTTCAGAGTTAGGCATCACTGCCCAAGGTCTATTCAACTGTGCAATACCCATGAGGTTCAGGTTGTAGTATATCTAGTGAGCGTCTGACTCAGCCAGGATCTCAAAGATGAGGAGGGCTGCTCTGATCTCACACCCTTGCCATCAGCTCTGCCCCCTTTAGCCTCCTTTCCCCATGTTGAGCCTCCCCTTTTCCCATTCCCCCTCCCCAGGGTCTCCACTCTCTTCAAATATTAGGAAATGTCCCCGAGGTCCCTGATCTCGGTCATGGTTAAGCCCAGCCTGGGAGATTTGCTTGCTTTAATCTTTTCACGTAAATTAATCCCGCTGAACCTTTAATCATTCTCCGAGAATGAGATTCAGATGAGACACATGTCGGGGCTCCCACTGTCCAGAGTCTGCTGACAGGCTGGCATGCTGATGGGGTTCTTGTCTTACAAAGAGGGTGTAAGAGGCTGCCCAGAGATCAGAAGATTCTGAGCCTCAGAAGCAGGCACCAGAACATCTGTCCAAGCTTTGTGTGTGTGTGTGTGTGTGTGTGTGTGTGTGTGTGTGTGTGTGCCACTGTGGGGGTGGTGTTACACACCTGTGTGTTTCTTAAGGTAGGAACTGGAGAATAGAAGCACACCCTCTCCCAGCCAGCTCCTCTTTCCACCGTTGGCCTCCATCTATCCCTGTGCAGAATGTGTGCCCAGTTTTTTTCCTTAACATAAGGGAACCCTTTAGAGCACTGGTTCTCAAGCTTCCTATCACTGTGACCCTTTAATCCAGTTCCTCATGCTGTGGTGGCCCCCAACCATAAAATTATTTCATTGCTATTTCATAACTGTAATTTTGCTACTGTTATGAATTGTAATGGAAATATCAGATATGCAGCTCCTGTGGAAGGAGCATTCTTCTCCAAAGAGCCCCACAAGTTGATAACCAAACCACTGCTTTATATCTTTCTTGAGAGGTTCAATTAGGCAGTAGTGCCTCATTGTACATAGATTATGGGTTCTAATCCCAGGCAGGACACTTTGGGCATGGATGAGTGACCCTATGTGGTCACCTATAAAATGGGTGATACTTCTGAGACTATTTGACTCACAAATTTGGCTTAGGAAAGGTGCCATGACCGGGAGAGGACACGAAGGGAGAGGCGCCATGTAAATGTATCCTAACAGTGAGTAACTAAGTGATTAGGAAGTGGACTGTAGACTTTCTACCTCTCCATCTCTCTCTCTTCTTCCCTCCCCCTTCCTTTTTACCCTCGTCTTCCTGCACCCTGCTTCCCCTGCCCACCTCTTTCTGTGGCCAGTGGCCCTCCAGTGTCTCTGGGAGCTGCTCAGTCCCATCCAGGGGACTTAAATGTGTAAATCTTAAATGTGTAAATCTTAAATGTGTAAATCTGTCCCAAACCCATCCTCTACTTCTTTTCCGGCTTCTGAGAATCATTCCCCTACAGCAAGCAGCTGATGGCAAGATATTTACAAAATGTCTCTCGTCCTCTCTCCATCTTTGGTGAACTTTCTTATTTATAGAACAAGGCCCAAAGTCCATACAGAGTGCCAGTGTCATCCTATTTTACAGACAGGGAAACGACACCGTTCCCCCCTTGGATAGAGGCTGAGGTTGGAATGGAGCCTTGCCCTTTCCCCAAATGTCCCAAGCAGTCTACAACTACAAAGGAGGCAGCCAGTCACCACTCAACAAAGATGCCACCTCTGATTGACAGCCACCTCCCTGGTTGTGGAGTTGTGACTTGTTTGTGGGGTTTTATTTATTTTTCTTCTAAACTTAGAAACACATTTGAAAAAAAAATAGAAGAGGGAAGGAAGCCACATCGAACCACTCTGATCTCCCAGCCATAAAAGACACCGCTGGGATGAGAGCCCACCTGTGAAATATTGCCTGGCGATTAGATCTCGAGCCCTGAGTTATAAACCATGAATTTCCATCTCCACCTTGGAAATACAGTTTATCGTTGGATCATGGGTGAAGTATGGCTTTCCGGTTGGTGCAAGCCAGTAAAATACAGCCTTTGATCAGATCACTGCAGAGAGAGCTCAGGTGCTCACTGGGACCTGGGACTTCACCACAGCCCGGCAAAGGAAATAGAAATCCATTCAGGGAGAGAAAGTGAAGAAGGAAATTGATAACAGTGACATTTAGGGACCTCTTGGAAGGTGTCAGCATGAGGGCAGGGGACTGGCAAGATGATGCATGTACTGTTCTCTGCTGGGTGACATAGTGAGGCAACAGAGATGGCCCAGTTCCCCAAGTCCCATCCAGCTGAGTGCTCAGCCTGTGTAAGTTCCTCTGCTTCCTGGAGGAAGTCCCCCCAAGAGCCATGTGGGGGGACTCAAAGATGATCTGTAGGCCGTAATGCTAAGATTTCTTTACTCAGATAAACACCAGCCCAAACGCAAGCCAGAGCATTCCCAGAGGCCGCAAGCTAGCGTGGCCAGAGAGAGGGGGAGGTCCACGTGTTCGCCGCCTCTTAAGAATTGCCCCTCACGAGAGTGGCCAGGCACACCTGTAGGGGTTACTAGGAGGTGGGGCTACAGTGTCTCCCTACAATTCCCCTTTTAGTCTAAAAGAGGATTAAAACATCCTAAATTAATAATCATAAAGGTGAAATATAAGAAGATACAATAATCTGCTATTGCACATCCTAACTATGTCTATTCCGGCTAAGCCCTAAAGTCATGTGGAAAAGGTCTCCAACTTGAACACCTCCTTCCAATCCCAACTCTAAACAATAAGAAAGTTATTCCTAACTAGGCTTACATTACCCTAATAAACAATAATGGGGAACGGAGGCATAGCATCTTCTAAGTTACTTCCTGCTGAAATGAGACGATGGTAGCTTTGTGGGGTCCTGTGGAAAAAAATGTTAGTATAGAGAAAGTCTCTAATGGGTTATCTCCAGTTCATGTTAAATGGAATTTGCTTGATTGAAGATCTAGGTTGAAATCCTCAACTTGATTGAAGTCAGTATTCGAAGCTCTGGCCAGAGTGTCAGTTGAAACAGAGTAAGTAGGATCCAGTGTAGTTAGTTGAAGGGGTATGGCTCAATTCCTTTTCCGGAGCATCCAGGGATTGTCATCAGGTGGGTCTTTATTGGCTGTATGGGACTCAAACATAGGTGTCCGCAGAGAAATGTTTGCTTGCACATGTATGTATGCTGAGAAAGGCAACCATGGGAGAATAACAATTATGAGAGGGTGTAGGCCTTGAAAGAAAGAGCCAAGAAAAGACAAAAGATAGTCCTCAAATTCTTCATTTATTCTGTATTACATCAATTGGCTTCTTGATATAATACAGAAACTCTAAAGTTTAGTTAAACAACATGCTTGGATTTTAGGGGAGGAAAGCCAAATCCAACCCTAAATCCAGCATCGATTTACTTGAATAGGGACTAGGAAATGAAGAGAAATAGAGTTATTTGAGAGACAGCTGTAAAGTTTTACCATATGGCACGTTCCTTTTGTTTGATGGTTATTGCTACCTTCTTTCCTTTAAGTATCTATCCATGCAGTGTCCTTTGACTTCCGGAGGTGTGTTTTTCTGTGAAGATAAAAACAAAGCACTTCCCATTCCTTTGGGAGGCTTTCATTTAGTTCATGAGATATACCTCAGTGAATACCTGTCAGTCGTCCTTGTTGAGAGGTTTGTCTTCTTCAACTCAAATCTTGATCAATTTTGATGGTATCCAAAGTTTTTTTTCTCCTGTGGAAACAAATGCAAAACCCCTACCCCAACGTAACACATGTCTAGGTTTCCATACCGAGGTCAGTACATCTTTGAAGTACACTGGTTGATTCAGTTCAGCTGTTTTTTCCGTAGTCCAGTGTCTTTCCGCAGCTCTTTGTCCTTTGTCATTGTCATTAAGAAAGTTTAGTGTTAATAAAGCATTATGCAACCTATGTTTGGGGGGTTTTGACTTACCAGCTTGCCTATGGAGCATCTCCTTAAGCATCCTATTAGATCTCTCAACAACTGCTTGTCCTGTAGGGTTGTGTGGTATACCTGTGACATGCTTTATGTTATAATATTTGAAGAACTGTTCCATTTTTGTGGAAACATATGCTGGAGCATTTTCAGTTTTTATCTGTGCAGGTATGCCCATAACTGTAGGGGCTACTAGGAGGCGGGGCTACAGTGTCTCCCTGCAGAGTGTTCTTGGAGTCAACCTGCAAAGCTGGGCCAGCAAGCCAAAATGACCTCTGGTCTTGGTTTATAGTAGCTCTCTCTCTCTCCTTCCCTTCCCTTCCCTTCCCTTCCCTTCCCTTCCCTTCCCTTCCCTTCCCTTCCCTTCCCTTCCCTTCCCTTCCCTTCCCCTCCCCCTCTCTGGAGCAAAAAAACTACATTTAGATACTAATACTTGGCTCAGAGACACAGCTTAGCATGCCTGGACTCCTGTTTCACACCTAATTTTCCTGGTAATCATGTGATCTGGGCGGTACAGTGGTCACCATGGCCAGCCACCCTCAGCCCTATGAGAACAGGCCCCTTTCTCAGAGCTGCCCACTGACCATGGTCCAGCAATTGTGCCAGGATCCTCTCAGACCACACGTGCAGTCTAGCCTCAACTCTGCTCCACAGCCCCCTGGGGGACTAGCCCTGCCCCCTTTGCTCCTCCATGGCTCACAGCTGCTAATTCAGGGATCCCTGGAATGCCCCTGCATGCAGGTTTTTCTCAGCTACAGTTTGTTTCCTGAGAGCTCTCTCCACAGCTGACACCTACTGCCCTATATCCTACTCTCCCATCTGAATGCAAAACTGTAAAATGGGATCATTAGTGTAACTATTGAGTCATTTAGAAGTAAGGTATGTGTGCACGTGTATGTGTGTGTACAGAGGAGGTGTGTGTGTGTGTGTGTGTGTGTGTGTGTGTGTGTGTGTGTGTGTGTGTGTGTGCTTAGCACAACTCTGGGAACACCACATGTTTCTGAACATTACTGAAATCCTGGCACACTGCTGAGTCCAAACCACTGTTTCTCCTTCCTCTCATTGCAGAGGGGTCCACAAGCCTCCCTGCTGTGGTTGCCCTGATGTTGTCTGCGGCAGTGCTGGCTGTGGGGGCTAGAGCTGGCACTTAGCAGACCTTAGCTCTTGCACCGTGTTCTTCCTTGGTGTGGGTGTTTGGTGAGACCCTGGGAGGGAGGCAGGCACTGGCTTATCTCTCCAGAGCCAGGCAGCTAGCCTGCCTTATCGTGGATTTGAGCTTGTAAAACATGGCTGCTATCATGCCATCTCCCAGGAGGAGTCAGGGTGCTCCCAGAGAGGCCTTGTTCTTTTGATCATGACTTGTGATTGGGGAGAGGGTGGGGGTCCCTGAGTGGACTACAGCAAATCCACAGAGGAAGCTGGGGACAATGGGGCCAGGCTTGACACCATATTGGAGTAGACAGTGTTAGAGTGCATGGCATTCCTATATCCTTCTCCTCCTTGAAGAGAGTGTGTCGCCGCTAGGAATAGGGCTGATGGTTTCTAGTAATCCAGCAGTAGAACATTCTGGAAGAAAATGAAAGCAATAGCTACACCATCAGCCTGCTGCATTCACCCATTCCTTGGTAAGCAGTATCTATGTACAAGGCCTTTTGCAAGGGGCCAGAGTCCTGGTCTTGGAGAATAAAGGTTCCAGAACCCCACTTCTGACCGCCGTGCTTTTGAACTGTATGGCCCCTGGTTGGTGGTCACCTGTCCTCTCCAAACGTCATGTGTCCAGTTGGAAGAATGACACCCATGGCATGAGGTTATCATAAAGGACTCTGGAGGCAGTGGGTGTGAAAACTACCTTACAAACTGTGGGATGCTGTGCTCACAGGAACGACAGAGTCAGAGGGTGAACTAACTACAAGTACATTGCAAGTTCAGCAGTGGTTTGCTGAGGACTCAGGGGAAGTTGGGATGAAGCAGACAGAGTGTGTTCCAATCAGAGGAAACAGCATCTGCAGGCTGTAGGGAAGGGCCCTGGTGTGGGCCTTGCCAGGGGCATGGGAACGGACGGCCCGAGCTGAGCTGATCTGAGGCTGCCTTGCTGGCAGGGGGAGGCCGGGCCCATCTGGCCCTGTTTTTCTCCTGTCACTCTGGGCCTTTTTGTGCTGAGCTCCTGACTGTCATTGCTTCCCTGTGATTCCCTTTGAACTTGGCATCTGTCTGGGACTCCCTCTGGCCCACCCTGTGGACATAGGCTTAGATCTGCTAGCAGCCCTGGCACCTGTTCCAGGGACAGGAGGTGACTCCCACTCCAGCATCTGAGTGGGGAAGGGCAGGGCAAGGGTGGATCCTCCTGGAAGGTGTGGTCCTACCTGACTGTCAAGCAGGTGACACTAACCTGTCCTGAGAGCCAGCAGGCCGCTTCCATCCTGCCAATGGCTCTCATCCTCAGCAGCGTTCTGTCTTCTGCCTGGCTTTAGGTGACAGGAAAGATGGGCCACATCCAGTCCTTGCTTAAGAGCCAGCAAGCCCAGAAGGGACCAGCTCTGCCATTTGCTGACACAGTTGCACCTCCAGTGATCTGCCCCTTGCCTCGGTGCAATGGGGACAAGACCAGGTTGAGCTACCCCAGGACACAACTGGCCTGGACTGGCCCAGGCCTTCCTGCCTGTGGATAGGGGTGGAGCACTGAGCCTAATGTCAGCCAGCATATGGTTCTTCCAAGAGACTTCATCAATCCCTGAGCCTCAGTTTCCCCATGCAGAAGATGGCAGAAAGACCTAGCCCAGGGCTGATGGGCATCTTTGGTGAGCTCATGTGTCCACAAGGCTCTGAGAACCAGGCCTGGTATACTGTTGACACAACATGAGTACTGCCATCATCATCTCCCTGACCTAGTGTTTTGGGAGCCTGGTCTATGACTGCTGTGAAGTCCCAGAGAGGGCAATGGCCTTCACAGGGCCCACCACTGTGCTAGCACCTGTGATGCTCAGCACCTGCTGGGAGCACACGGCCGTGGGGATAAGGGTGGGGTGGAGGTGTAACCAGAGCCCTCTAGCTACCCACTCCATGCCCTGACTTTGATTTTGGTTTGTGTCTGGGCAGTCTCTCTCTCTGGTGAGAACTGTATAGGAAATGGCTCATGAGCCTTTTCCAGAAAATGCAGGGTGCAGCTCACGGATCCATTCATTTATTGGAAATCTCACTTGAGCATCTGGGAGTGGGAAGCAGGCCCTGGGTGCCAGGGTGGGAACGGTCTGGTCCTTCTAGCCTTTGCGCCTGACAGCAACAGCAGGCAGGGTGTCCCAGAGTGTGGAGCCTTCCATATTCATATTCTTGGACAAACTGAAGGAAGGCGGGTAGTGGGGAAGACAGTGGGGGCTGTACCTAGGGGGCCAGTAAGGAAGAGGACCTTTGTGATGAGAGCTGAGTAGAGGGGTGGAGGCGTTCAGATGGCCGGAGCTTGCTAGGGCAGCAGGTCAGCAGGAATGAAGTTAGAAAAGCCAGACAGGCTTCTGGGCCGAGGAGTCCTTTCTGCTTGTCCTTCTGACCCTTGCCCTCAAAGTCTGTGCCTTAATGGATATGTGCATCCCCTGGGCCCTTGATACCCATGTCTCTCTGGAGTGGGCTTCCGATTCCCATCATCCGTCTTCTGACTGAGCCTCTTGCTCACCTGACATCTCTATTCTTGGCTTTCTCGAGGCTGGTGCCTGATGCAGGAAATGATGTGTAGGGGGTGTGTTGTCAATTCTCTTGTCCCACAGGGAGCTTTTAGTGGGACTCCTCAGGAAACTGAAACCAGGCAGAGAATGAGAGGCACCTGGGTGGTGGGGACCTGGTAGCTGGAGACCCCAGTCCTGTGGTGGTGTGGTGAGTTAGGGGCTCATAAAGCCCAGCACGGAGCTGGGTCCAGATCTAATGTCGGAAGGAGAGAGGTCAAGAAGGTATTCTTGGAGAGGTGACAGCCAGTGTGCAGATGCCTTAGCTGCTAAGGGGGAGGAGAGGGAAGGTCACCTCTACAGGAGTGAGCAGCAGGTGCTGAGCCTCCGGCAAGAGCCAGAGCTCAGAACCTCAGAGCCAAGGGCACCTTGGTTGATGCCCAAGGGTGTGGCAGAAACTTGTAGGGGGGGGAAGATGGTGAAGTCTAGGTGAGATGGACAGCTTTATTCTTGCGGCTAACACAGGGGTGAGGGGGGTGTCTAAAGCAGGGGAATGAAGGCACATATCAATTAGAACAGACCAAGGCAAGACTAGAGTCAGAGAGGCCCAGAGAGGAAGCTGTCCCTAAACAACAAGAAAGAGACCAATGGCTGACCAGGTGTGGAGACTGGAAAGAGTGGGGTGTCACTAAAGCCTTGGAACTGAGTTCAGTCGTGCCCCGCCCCAGACTCCACCTAACCTCATGACTTGGGGGAAAGGATGAGCTTGGGGCCCTGACTTTCGACCAGATAGTTCTGCCCAATCTTTGGGTACACTGAGTGACCTAGAGGTCAGCTGTCAGCAATAGCCCAAAGTCTGTCCTCACAGCCACAGCTCAGCAGCAGGGACCAAGAGTTTCTAGAGATGTCCTCCAGGGCTCTGGAGCTGTTCTGGGGTCCATTGCCAAGCCCTGTGTATCCACCCTGTGTGTGACTTCAGCTAAAACCCATGACAGAGGCAGGAGGTGTCCATTTGACAGATGTAGACTGATGCTCAGGGTGGACGTGACCGCAGCAGGGACACTTTCTCACACCTCTTCAGCCCAGGCTGCTGCCTCCACCCCCAGATGTCCCCAGGAAGCTGGACACCCTAGCTGTGCAGAGCTGAGCCTGGCGGTGCCATGCAGCTGCCCGTCTGCAGGAGGGAAGGAGGAAGGACAAACTGGCTTCCGCGATTTTCCTGGCTTCCCGGTACCCGGTATATATTTTTTTCTAATCGGCCCAGCTGCTGATAGTTATCTGGCTTCGCTAGAGAGCGAAAGAGACTTTGTGTCAAATGCTGAAAAATGACTTTTCAGGCAGCCTCTCTGTCTCCTGAAAGGGTGGCATGCTTGAGCATACAAATCGTTCCACAGTCAGGCGTCTCCAGGCGAGCAAGGAGTGTGTTTAGATTGCTAAAACCACTCTTGTCCCTTCCCAAGGTCATGGGCAGGCAACCCAACCATGTCAGTGCCTGCAGGACATGGAGCCTAGAACTGGACAGAGCGATGTTGGTGAGCTGGGTGGACTCTGGGCCCAGGCATGGGACAGATCCCTTGAAGGTAGGGTGTGTGACAGCCCATGGGAAAGGCCGACCTCAGATTCAGCTCTCCAACAACCCACAGCAAGCTGTGTGACCTTAGACACATTCCTGGACATCTCTGGACTTGGAACACTCCCTGTACTAGTGTCTGTCCAATTCTGACTCCAGCTAAGCCGCTCACAGACCAGATGTTCTGATAGCTGGTTTTCTTAGGTGCCCATGAACTTTCAGAGGTTCCCAGGTGACAGAATCAGCCCCAGCACCTACACACAGGCTGAGTGGGGAAGGAGGGTGGACTGAGGGGTGCAAAATGCTCAAATCAGACTCTGGAGGCTTTAGTAGTTTCAAATCCCAGCTCTGACACCCAGTGGCTGTGTGACCTTTGGCAAGTGTCTTAGCCACTCTGAGCCTCGATTTCCTTCCCTATTACCCGAAGAAATAACTAAGACAACTGCATGGGGGTCTGTGGGAAACAAGGGCTCCAAACACTGTCGTGCATGTGGAACATTCTTGTCCATATCACTTCTTGTCATGTATTGACTTCATTGCAGCTGGACTATGTGGCCCATCTCCTAACCTTACATGCCTTGATTTCTCCACCTTATAGAGGGTGGGATGGCTAAGAATCTGAAGCCCTTCAATCACTTGGTGCATAGTAGGGAGTTTATTATCCCTTGCAGAGTTTTCTAGGTCTTTGCAAAAAGATATTTAAAGATTAGTCTTCATTAATTCAAATAAAAAAATGATTAAAAAAAAAGATTGGTCTTCATAGGTCTCTGAAGTCATACGATCCTCTGGAGTTTAACAACAAAGATTCATGGGATAGAAATCCAGACAAAAGGCCAAGCTGCCCCTCCTGAGAACAATTCCCACTCCAGGGGATCACTCTGGACTGCAAAGTGTTCCAGGAAGGGAGCAGCTACCACAGCAAGAACCTAGATGGCCAGGACTGTGGCCAGGTCCCTGGTCTGCAAGAGACTATTCACCATCCTTTCCTTAGCTATAGACCAGACCTTAAAACCCCAGAGGGTCTTCAGGAAGGCTTGTGATGCTACCCAGGGCCTGCGAGCAGTGTCCCCCTCACACTGAGACAAGGCCAACAGCTCACCCTGGCTGGGGCAGCACTGATAGCAGGGATAGGGCCAGCTGCATGCTTGAGAGAGAAAGGTTTCAGAGGTGGGCTCAAGGGGACACTGAGGCAGACTACTGGAGAGTAAGGAATTTATTAAAGGTTATCACATCGTGGACAGACAGACAGCAGCATGGCAGGGGCTCTGAAGAGAGGAGGCAGAAGTAGGGTCTGCTCTTACATCTTTCTGAGGAGGGGGGGTTTTCCATGGCAAGCTGGAAGCCACACCCTCTCATTCCTAGCAGGGAGGCAGGGACAGGCTGGGGAGCAGGGAGTGTGGGCCGGGTTGCTGACACCCCTCTGATGTAACCTGACCTCCCAGATGAGAGATACTGGACCCTGAGGGTCTGTTAGCTGGGGACACATAGGTGGTGTCTCAGTAGGTGGCTGTCGCTGGCTGTGAGAAGGGAAGGGCGGCCGGTGTGGCCCCAGCTGGATTCTCACACTGCCCTACACATATGAAGGGGCCAGTGCAGTGTCGTGGGGCACAGGAAGGCGGCCTGCTGTGGCTCTCAGGGACTGCCCCTTACTTCCCATATACCTGTTCCTCTTCAGGCCTCCAAGACGGTGAAGGAGAGGCATGAGCCAGACAGGCCCCCCCAACACCAAGCTCTTTAAAAACTGCTCATGCCCAACACCCCGCTGTCCACACCTCTACAGAGATCAGTGAAGCCTCTGGGGACTCAGTGTGTCCCCCATCCCCTCTCCCACCCCTTCATCTCCGCAGTGGCAGCAGCAGCAGCTCCAACTCTGTTTAATTGTCTCTGTTGTATGCGCCACACAGGGTAATCTCTCCTGGAACCATGTTAACAGCGTCCACTTCTGTGCTGTGTGGCATCAGGTGCTCATTCCACACCATTGCCAGATAAGAGTCTACAGCTTCAGGGTGCTGTCCCCGACGTCCCAGAAATCCATCCCCGGATAATTATAGTGCCTGTGGACCAAGTGACACAAGGACACTTTAGAAACCAGAGATGGCCCCAAGCCCCTGCTCCTCACCTGCACGTGGGTTCTCTGTGTCCCCTGCTGACTGGGGAACCCGGAAACAG
This sequence comes from Cricetulus griseus, assembly GCF_003668045.3. Classification (NCBI taxonomy): domain Eukaryota; kingdom Metazoa; phylum Chordata; class Mammalia; order Rodentia; family Cricetidae; genus Cricetulus; species Cricetulus griseus. Next base: position 13,114,417 of record NC_048595.1, read on the forward strand.
TGTCAATTGCAGGGTGAGGAGGATTACACTGGATGAGACTCCCGTCCCGTCCCACTTTACCTCCTCCCTAGCTTTTCAACAGTCAAATCCCTTCTATCCCTTCTCTGGGTCTTGGTATCTTTATTTATAAAACATGTAACAAGCCCAGCTGCCTTGGGGACAAAGGAACTTCAGAGAAACCATAGGGCAAGGAGCTGGTGGAAGGACAGTGCTTGGGGTGTGCCCGGCTGCTGTTTCCTTCCAAAGGTGGCTCCAACCAGTAGGCGCCTACACCCCAGCTCTGAAGCTAGAGGTCAAAGGTCAAGGTGGGTTCCTGGGACGGCAGAGCCTTCCTTGCCTCCTAGTTTCAGCACCTGTGGCAGAGTTTGGTGTCTCACAGACCTTGGCTGTCTGGCCCCAGTCACCTCCTCTGTTCTGGGCTTCCACGTCTATGTGACTCTTTCCTCATGAAGTCAATCTGTCCAACTAGGGCCCAGCCACACTCACTGTAGCTTGGTTGGCATCTCCAAAGCCCCTGTTTCTAGGGAAGGCCACTTTGAGAGAGTTGGCTTTTTTTTTTTTTTTTTTTTTTTTTGAGAGACACAGTTTGTCCTGCAATGTCATCTTCCAAACCACCTGCCTGGGACCCTTGTGGCCCTTGACAGGAGCCTGTCCCTGAAGGTTCCCTGCAGGAACTGTCACTTTCCTTATCTCTGTCCTGGCATCCTCTCTCAAGTCCCCTGCCCCATGCAGCTCAGTGGCAGAAGTGTGTGTAAACAGATAACAGTGTTAGCCCAACTCATCCAGGCTGCACTAGAGAGAGGAGCATTTACAGAAGCCAAGATCCAGTGTCCCTTCCACACTGAGGGTAGATGGAAATCTCTCGAAGGACCAGTAGATCTGAGCCTTGAAGGGTAAAGCAGACACTCGAGGTGGAGGGAGGGCCTGAGCGAGGCCTGGAAGGGGCCTGCTATTAGTGGATGGGGCTGGGCCAGTTACTGGGTGTGGCTTCTGAGGATCCAGCTCCCAGGAGATTAGGCAAAGCAGGGGGGAATCGGGCTGAGGTTTAGATGAGCACCAGGGAGCCAGTGAAGGCCATAGAGCTGGGCCCAGAGCACTGATCCAGCAGTAAACATGTTCCAAGACTTGAGCTCATGAGGAGGCTTTGCCACAGAGGGGCATGGTTACCCCTGGGATTGAAAGAAGAACTCTGGGAATCCCCAAGAAGGGTGTTCACCTAAGCTGGGTGACAGCAGCCACCCCAACTCACCTGCCCTTGGTCCAGATGCCTTCTTCTCATGGTGAAGGGGGTCAGACGGGTGCCTGGGAGCCCCAGGAGCCAACTCCTCCCCAGAGACACAGGGAAGGACTGGTACCCCTGAGCTGGCCCCTTTGCCCCAGGGAACCCTGGGGTGGAGGCTTACCCTCCTGGCCTGCATCCTTCATTCACTGCATGGCTGAGGTTTTAACCTTGACCTCCAAGACGAAGATTTTCCTATACACAACCCTGGAAACACACAGTTTAGGTCATGAAGGCCTAGGCCTCTATTCTCAGGCCTGGTAAGTGGGTCATCACCACCTACAAAGAGCTCAGTATTTACCTGGTCACCTGCACCATCCCTCACTCCCAGAGTGAGAGCAGTTAGTTTGGTGCAGGAGAGCCCCGAGCCCTTGCACAATTGTATCTGGGTCTTCTGTCATTCCTCCTGCCGCCTCCCGCCTGCCTCGAGTTAACTCTGTTTACTTGCTGCAAAGTACATATGATCACTATCATGTACTCTTCTAATGTCAATTTCCCCGTGATGAGCAGGAGGCTGTAAACACCCATATTTCCATAAGCCTATTACAGCCCTATGTACTCAGAGTCAATGAGCTGGACAGAATTGTATGCCCAACATGACTGGTTCTTGCAGGGGATCAGACTTGGACAAAGCTGGGAGCCTGGTGTCTTTGGTTCCTCTGTCATTCATTGACTACCTCCAATACCAAGGAGGCCCTTCACATCCCTCACTCAGTGTCTATTACCGGTGTCCCTGTGAGGCAGGGGCAATGTTTAAACACCAAGAAGGACCCCAGGGTGACTGCAGCATGCATCTTCCAGTACCGGTCACCATGGGAGAGGTGCCCCATGTCTGTCTTCCTAGACCCATGCTTGAGATTTGAAAGGCGGGAGTCCTAGGCAGGTACACATACTCTCTTCAGAGACATCAGACTTCAGATGTTGGGGTAGTTTTCTTACTAGGCTTCCTTTACTGCAGACCTCCAGCTCCTCCCTGCCAAGGCACTTGGTGTGGGGCTATGTTGTAGGAGGCTCTAGCACCAAGAAGGACTGTTTCCTCAGTTGTAGCGTAGAGCAGAGACACCACCAAACCCCTGCTGGAGCTCCATAGAAACTGCTGAAGGAATGATCACAATACATTGATACTCTGTGAATGAGTTTTCTGTGGTTCTGACAAACACCTGAGCTAAACAACTTAGGAAGACTTAAGTTTATTTTGGCTCTTGGTTTTAGACATCTTTCTTTGGTGACAGAGACGTGCTCCCATGGTGTGTGTGAACACTTACGTGTTGGAAGAAAATTGCTCAATTACAGAACTGGAGTTCCAGTATCTCCTTCATGGGTATCCCCCCCCCCAGTGACCTAAATTCCTTCCGCTAGGCCCTACTTCCTAAAGGCTCAAACATTTATAACAATACCACCTTCTGGCAGCTACATCTTCCACACAGGAGCCGCTGGGGGACATTAAAATCTGAACCAGAGTATCAGCCCAGAACTGTTGTTACAGAGGCTGTGTGGAAATGGACAGATGGAAGGGGTCAGAACCCAGCCTCCAGCACTGACAGATTCTGACCCTGAGCTCAGGGAATGTCCCCTGTAAAGAGACAGATGGTAGACATCTTAGGATTTGTATGCCAGGAAGCAAAACAAGAGAGCTCACCCCACCCAGGCCCTAATGCAACCACTGAAAATTTAAACATTTGAAGATATAAAAGTCATTCCAGGGTACTGCTGGTGGGCCCTAGAGCAGCAAGTGGTGCCAAGACTTGACTCTGGTTGCGGTTTACTGAGCACTGCCCTGAGCCCATTTCTTTCATCTGTGCTCTGCAACCAACCCATCTCAGCACCAGGGAGAATGTTGCTGACAGCACAGAGATGGGCAAACTTAGCTACAAAAAGTATGACCTTGCCCGAGGTCATACGCTGGTGAAGTGCGGCAGCTGGGTCTCCACACCAGCAGCTACTGTGATCAGCCACTATCGTTGTCACCGTTGCCAAGTTCATTTTTGTTCCCCACGAGCAGAGTGAATCTAACAGGGACTGAGGCACAGACCCTCCCAGGAGATGGGGGACCCAAGCCCATTTCACCTCATGTGACGTACATTTCTGGCCTTCGGCTGCCCCCTGGCTTCCTGTTATTGGAGCTGTGGGCTTAGCATCTCTGATCATGTGTTGAGGGCTGGGAGAGAGAAGGAAGGAAGATAGGATAGGTGAGTGGCACTTGAGGCCCAGAGTAGTGTTTGACCGTGACGGTGGTTCTGAATCAGCCTAGCCCATTCCTCCCAGTACTGTAAAGAGAGGTTGAGGCTAGATCAGCTTCACAAAAGAGGGGAATCCCCCTGCCTGGTATCAGCCAGGAGCCCGGGGATGGCTGTGGCTTTTGGAGACAACCTCCTGCCTCCTGGTTGAGCTGTAGAGAACTGGTTCTCAGTGGTGCAAAGATCCTGTTTGCTGCTGTCAACATTGCTCTCATTTTTCTAAAGGTGGCCCGAGCTTGGAGCCACTTTCTGAGGACTTGGTAAGCCCCCTGCCTCTGGGCTAGGCTGGGAAGTTTGGGGTCCACACTGGTGTTTACACAAGTAATAGTTGCAAAGTCTCCATTTAAGAATGGAAGGGAGGGAGAGAGGGAGTGAGGGAGGAAGGCAGGAAGGGAGGGAGGGAGGGAGGGAGGGAGGGAGGGAGGGAGGGAGGGGAGGGAGGGGAGGGGGAGGGAGGGAGAGAGAGGTGAGGCCCAGACAGATGGAAAAGGAACTCTAATTTATTCACATTGTCTTGCTCTGCACCATGAGTCACAGGTCGACTTTTGCTTTTCATGTAATTACTTCTGTGAGTTTCCCTTTCGGCAATGGACTTGAGCTCACAGAGGGCAGAAGCCACTGAGGACGGAACCACACTTGGGAAGCTACCTGCCCCATGGCAAGCGCTCCCTGAGTGTGGAGGGATATTTGTCATAGGCTCTTTCTGCCTCTCTTTCCGGCAAGGAGAAGATTAGAGAAGCCGCTGGGATGGAGCTAGGCCCACTGGAGCACAGCTCCAGCATGGCCACAGCTCTGCTTTGGGGACAAGATGAAAAGCTGTGTTCTAGAGCCCAGGAATACCTCCAGCAGGCATAACTGCCACCTGGAAGTCCCATTCAAACCAGGGGAGGGCTGGCTTGAGGTTGGGACTCAAGGTGACCCATAGGAAGGGTCTTAATTCAACCATAACCTACACTCAGACTTAAGAGAAATCATGAATGACAGCAGTCTGGACTGGTGAGAAAGGCTCAGATTCTGCCTGCAGGGCTCCTTGGGAATGTGCTGGTGGGGGGCACACGTTCTATCTTAATGTAGGAATGTTCGGTTGATTTGTCATTTGCTGTAAGCGCAGGCAGCATGAGGCACACCACAAGTTCTTTGGAGGCCCCACAAGCCACTGCCGACCATCCCCAGATATGGTTCCCTGAAGCAGAGATGCAGTAGTGAAGGAAGATGAGGCCCATTCCTCTCAACTGACATTCTAGCTGGGGGTTGAAGCGTGTACGTAATTGGCCATAAACAACAGATAAACTTAAAGTACAGTCAGGCAGAGAAATCGTAAAGAATAAAGTGATTTCCGGGAGATGGAAGGCAGGTGAGACTCTCGGGCATGGTTGCCAAGGCCTCTGTGGGGACTTGACATTGAAAAGAGAACAAAGCACAGTGAGTGGGCTGTGTGCATAGCTGGGCTGAGGGTGTTCCTGGAGAGGGGCAGAGACAGCACCTGCAAAGGCTCTGAGGCGGGAGTGAACTTGAGGTGGTTAGGCCGGAGCTGGAATGGAGGAAGTGGCCAGAAGCAGGGTGCAGTGGTTTGGATGATAATGGACCTCATAGGCTCACATACTTCAATATTCGGGTCCCGCTTGGTGCAACCGTTTAGGAATGATTAAGAGCTGTGGCCTTGTTGGAGAAGGTGTTTCTCAGGGTGGCCTTTGAGGTTTCAAAAGCTCATGTCAGGCCCACTGCTCTGCCCCTGCCTCTTCCCTGAGTTAGATGTAAAATCTTAGCTCTTTCTTCAGCACCATGTCTGCCTGCATGCCACCACAGTCCTCACCATGATCATGGACTCACCCTCTGAAACTGTAAGTAAACCCCAATTAAATGCTTTCCTTTTATAAGTGGCCTTAGTCATGGTGTCTCTTCATAGCAAGGAAACAGTAAGTAAGACTGGGGTCAGGAGGCTAGGGAGATGCCTCTGTCAGGTCTTTCTGCAAATGCATGAAGAACGAGTTCTGATACCCAGAACACATGTAAAACCTTGCTGTGCTGGTGTGCCTGGAGTCCCAGCACTGGGGATGTGGAGATAAGCAGGTATCTGGAGCTCCTTGGCCAGCCAGGCTAAACCCATCACGCCCGAGCTTGAGGGAGCCAGTCACATCATTTCTACAATCAGAACAGAGCAGAGAATGCATAGGAGCACTCGTCTCCCTTTCTTCACATAACACAAAGATCCCAGCCAGGGAATGGTGCCACCCATAGTGGACAGATCTTACAGATCTTCCCACCTCAGGTAACAGTAATCAAGATAATCCCCTTAAGCATGTCCAGAAGTCTGTCTTCAGGTGAGTCTAGATTCTGTCAAAATGACAGATGACACTAACTATGGCACACTCTGTCTCAAAAGAGACAACGAGGGTGAAGCCTGATGTGGATTTCTGGCCTCCTCCACAAGCAGATGCAACTGCACCTGCATGCATGTGCGCGTGCACACACACACACACACACACACACACACACACAGAGAGAGAGAGAGAGAGAGAGAGAGAGAGAGAGTAAGGTTGATATGCAAGCCGTGACGCCTGCATATCAAGGGCTGTTTAACACTACGGGAGCTAGTTAAAGGCTTGGAACTGGGGCAGCACAATCATTCTCATCCATCAACAGGCTACTCCCCTTAGACTAACACCGTGTATTAGTTCACTGTGGCACGGTAGCAAATAGTGGATCCAAACAGATTGACTTCAGGAAGCCCTGTCTGTTATCTCACCGCTCTGTAGATTCAAAGTCAAGGAGAGCTCCACTCAGTCCTCCGCTGCAGGTCTCAAAAAGTTCAAGTAAAGCCTGTGTTACCTTACGGGGCTTACCTCACAGGCTCTGAGCAAGAATTCCCTTCCAAATCCATTCTGGTCACCGCAGAGGTCAGTTCTCTATGGGTACAGTCCCGAGGTCCCTGCTCCCTTGTTGGCTGTTCTTGCTATGTCCAGAGAGGGTATGCTGAGTCCTTGGGCTTTGAATCTCTCCAGCCTTCTCTTAGGTCCCAAGTGGAAGAACTCTGTCCACTTTCAAGCTAGTGCAGTCACATAGGCCCTAAATGACCCCACTACTGTGCCTGCATGCATGCAAGTTTGCATCTCTCTCTCTCTCTCTCTCTCTCTCTCTCTCTCTCTCTCTGTGTGTGTGTGTGTGTGTGTGTGTGTGTGTGTGAGAGAGAGAGAGAGAGAGAGAGAGAGAGAGAGAGAGAGAGAGAGAGAGCACAGGTGCACATTCATGTGCTGTGGAACCAGAGATCTGCATCAGGTGTCCCTCTCAATCATTTTTTTTTTGTTTCGACAGAGTCTGTGTTGGTTAATTTTGGCAGACTCTATAAAATCAGAAAGATAGACCTCTGAACATGGAGATTGATTACTGTCAATTGAGCTGGAAAGACCTGCCCACTGAGGGTAGCACTATTCCCTAGCAAGGATATATGGCATAACACTCCTGGCATTAAAGCCCCTCGTGATGAAGGCTTGGAGCCCTGGGAATGGGGCTGAGAATTCTGCCTGGACACACACCACAGATGGCCTAGTGCTGCTTACGGGAAAGGATCCACACTTGTGGAAGTTTCTCTAATGGGAGAATGAAAATCTCAAATTGTGAAATCAAAGATGGTAACTCCAGTCTCTATTGGACTCTTCCAATGAGTGTTTACTAAGCACCTTTACACACCTAGGAGTGTGTGTAGTATGAAAGATGAAAGGATGGAACAGAAAATATCATCTCAAGGAGAAGCTAGGGCCATGTAAAACAGCGAGCACTCATCCCCAGTTAACCACAGGGATCCATCCTCAAGCACAGATGTTCAGGTCTCTTGTACAAAGTGGTGTAGGATTTCCACATAACTTGTGTACACCCTCCTGTATAACTTTCATCATATCCAGGTGGCTAGGGTCCTTGGTGCATACTGTATCAATAGTTGCTATAGGAGCGGGGGAGATGGCTCAGTCAGTAAAGAGCTCACCCCGAAAGCAGAAGGACCTGAGCTCACATCCCCTGAATCCACTCAAAACGCCACGCGTGGTGCATGTGGACTCGGCCACTTAGGGAGACAGAATGGGGTCAAAGGCAGTGCCATGATTTGGCAAATGGGGGGATTGGCTTTGGAGTTCCTGGGAGAGATAGGGGCAGGGCTCTCCTATCAAAGGCAAGTGGCCTTTGGGCATGTCCCTAAGGGAAGCTTTAGTAGCTGAGGTTGCTATGAGTGATGATGGAGATGGCAGAGTGGCCTGGAGGAAGGGAAGGAACCGGGCTGGTATGGCAGAAGTGACCTTCATAGTCACTTCTCTTGGACTGTGACAAAATACCTGATCCAAACACTTAAGGAGGAAGGAAGGTTTATCTGGGCGCATGGTCTGAGAGGGGTACAGTCTGTGGTGGGGGGAAGGCCTGGGGACGGGAGCTTGAGTCAGCTGGTCACAGTCAGGGTCAGAGATGAGCGCAGGTGATCAGCTCACTTCTTCCTCTAGAGTCAGCCATGGACCCCCAGGGCCATGGGGTGGTGCTGCCCACATACAGGGTGGGTTTTCTCATCTCAGTGAATGCAATCTAGAAACTTCCTCACAGATAGGAATGTCAAGCACATGCTGTTTAGAAAGTGTAGCTTTCTCATCAAGTCTCCAGGCTGTGTGACCTCGTTTACAAGGGCTTAAGGTGAAAGAAACAGAACTTAATGACCAACAGGGACAGAGGTCACTGTCCTAGCAATGGGAGCTGTGGGGACTGAGGGAGGGGAACTTTCTGGTGCTGCGATGGTCTCAGGGGCTGTCTTAGTGGTGGCTGGCCCTCTGGGTTTGCCAGTTCTGCCCTATAAGGAAAAGTAGTGACCACAGTAAGAACACAGCCACAGGATGAGTGGCATTGTCTGCAGTCTCCAGCAATGGGAGGAGATGCCTGGTTAGCAGATGGAACATCACAGGACAGGCTAGTCAGGATCCACCCATTACCCCGATATTTGCACGCAGTAGACTCATTGTTCATAGAATTTCAAGTGTCATGAGACAGCTGCTAGAACATACTCTGCCCTGGCCCTGAATTCTCATCTCCAGCTCAAGACATGCCTCAGGCATCCTTGTCTGAACCCCAAGCTGTCACTAGGAGCAGGCGGCCTGCATTCTGCAGGATATAGCCAAATGTTTCCAGCTCACCTGTCCAGTCCACCCACTCCAGGCCTGGCCCCTTCATTCCGAAACACCTGCCACCTGGTCTTTGTCCTCTAGCAAGATGAAGTCCTGTGACAATCAACTTGGGCCCCAGGAGCTTCCAGTGACAGGCGAGCGCTCTATTATGGAGCAAATGTAATAGGTTGATGTTTATCTTGCAGGCTGCGTGCGTCTAATAAACTATTAAAACCAAGAGCAGATTGCTTCTCCCATCGAGCAGGCAGAGTGTTATTACAGAGGAGGGAGGAGCTGGAGCTCCCTGGAGGACAGAGTCCTGGGTGCTCCCTGGAGGAGGGAGTCCCAGGGGGCTTGTTTCTTGGCGGTATGGGCACCTTCTGTCAAGTGTGACTGTAAAGAACATTTCTCATAGTATTTCCAGGTTGTCAAATCACTACACATCCAGAGGTTGGGACAGGTGCCCAGCAGGAGGTGGGGGCCGATTCACTTGTGTGGAGAAGAAGTTTGCCTAGGCTATGATGGAGTACTCTCTGTGAACTTTGGGCAGTCTACGTTTCTAGGCCTAGATGGCTGGCCCTGAGTATGGGAGGGGGACCCATACTGTGTCAGGGGACCCCTGACTCCACACCCTCCCCGTCCCAGGAGTCTTCGGCCTCCTTCACTGTCTGGCTTCTCGGCCTCTGTATTGCTGACATCTGGGACCAGGTGACTGGTTATATGGATCAGTCCTGCATCCCATAAGATAATTTCACATAACTCCCCTCTGGGTGTCTTTAAGTCATCTCCAAATGTTTCTGGGGGTCACAACTCACCCTGGCTGAGAACCACTCTGCTTCAGTCAACAGCTGTATAGAGTGGAAGGGCCAGGCACTCGGTGATGAGAGTGTAATTTAGGAGCTGGGCAGACGGCTCAGTAGTGAGTGTACTAGCTGAACAAACATGAAGGCCTTTGATTGGTCCTCATGTAAAAGCGGGATGGCTGGCGCATACCTTTAATCCCAGCACTCGGGAGGCAGAGGCAGGTGGATCACTGTAAGTTCGAGACTAGCCTAGTCTACAAGAGCTAGTTCCAGGACAGCCTCCAAAGCCACAGGGAAACCCTGTCTCGAAAAACCAAAAAAAAAAAAAAAAAAAAAAAAAAAAAAAAAAAAAAAAAAAAAAAAAAAGCGGGAGGCAGAGTCAGGCTGATGAATATAGCTGATCAGGCAATCTAGCTAAATTGTGTCAAAGAGCTCCAGGTTCAGTGAGACTGTGTCTCAAAAAAGGAAGGTGGAGAGCAAGTGAAGAAGACTCCTGACATTGTCCTCTGGCCTCTATATATGCACGTGCAAGTATGGACACGCACAGTGACCCCCAACACACGCATGCACATGTCCAAACATGTCCACATACATACCCACACTGAGAAAGAGAGAGAGAGTACAAATCAGAAAAAACAGAGCTGTTACCGTTTGGTCATCAAGAAAGCTCTGGTCACATGAGCTCATTGGAACAGACGCAAGCGACATCTTCCAGATCACGTCTTAAATAACAGGGTCAAGGAAGCAGAATTGTCACCAAGCAAACTCCTCAAGTTTCCAGACCTTTGGTGCAAGAATGAGGTAATCCCATGCAACGCCAGTTGCTTTTTTAAGAGAGAGAGGAAAAAAAGACAAAAACATTAAAGAAAGATCCCTTTCCATTGCCCTCAGCTCTCAAACCCTAGCAATTAATCCTCACATGCTGAAGGACTTCCGTGTTTATGAGGCATTATTATTTAATGGAGGCCTATTTTAAATTGTAATTTTTTTCATTAAATTGCCTCATTTTACTTATTAAGACCAGTTTATATCCTAGCTTAGTCTGTGTTTCTTGAGTAATAACTATTTTTCTTGTAAGATATTCTGTAATAACTTATTATTCCGAGTCGGAGACACCTCCCTGCGGCTCATGAGTTTGTCCCATGACTGTTGCATGGAGGGTGGAGGATGCAGGGGAAGGGAGAGGGTGCAGGGGAAGGGAGAGGGTGCAGGGGAAGGGAGAGGGTGCAGGCTGGATTGCCTACAGCCTCTGCTCCGGGAGTCGCTATGCCGGAAGCCAATGAGGACAGTGCAGCTTCTATGGACCCTTGAGATATCCAGGAGACTGGGTCCACCCTCCTTGGAGCCTTCACATGCCAACCCATAAAGCATCTAACTAGAAGGAGAATGGGGACACAGAGAGGTCAGCTGCAAAGGACAGCTTCGCTGTCTTAACTGAGTCCTTGTGTACAGGCAAGCCCTGGGTAGCTGGCCTGCTTATCTTCCCGTCTCTTCCTTGCCAGCCATAAGTGGCAGAGATGGAAACCGAGGCATGGATCCTCATAACGACTCACTCAGGACGGCATAATCAGCCCGTGGCTAATCTCATTCCCAAATTCAAGGCTAATCTCATTCCCAAATTCAAGGTCATCCTCTCTGGGTACCAGGGTCCCTACCAACATACAGAACGCCATCCTCTCCCTTCTCAGCCTCACCACTTGTCCTGAGAAACAAGCACCATGGGCCCATTTCTCAGTTGAGATGACTGAGGCCCAGAGGAGTAGCCATTTGCCCTCTGAACACAGCTGTGTCACAGCTGAGCAGTTTCTCTTCTTCCTTCCTGACCACCAGCAGCCTCTCCGTGTCCAACTGCCCTCTCCAGCCTTATGCATGGCCTCACCCCTGGAATCAGACACCACAGAGACAGCACAGGTGGCCGAGGCAGCTCATAAGTGCCTCTGCTGCAACCGCCTCTGGCCCATTCCACTCGCCTGACCTGAGATGAAGAAGAGATGGCAGTTGTTATCTGCCCCTGACACAGGAAAGTTCTGGAAAGCAATAGTTCATATGAAAGTGTCAGAGAGATACCAGTGGCAAGTCAATGTGTGACCCCGAGCCTCTGGGCCTTAGCGTTCCCACATGAACCATAAAATGTCCCTAGAGGCTGGGAAAGCTGGTTGAGAAGTCCTGATCTAGGGCAGAGTGGATTTGTCTGTCCATTCCTTTGTTTATTTCCTCCTCACTCCCACCAAGAACCTAGTGAGCACCTACTTGGTGCACTCTTAGTGGGAGTCATACAAATGCCACACCCACCTCCCCATCATTCCAATCCTTTCCATCCACGTGGCAATGGAGAGAGGGCAGTGTGGGTCTGCATGTTCTCAGACACAGGCCTGGTGGCTGCATTGCCCTGACTAGGATTCGCTCACATAACCAAGCCAAATTACAATGGGTGCTGGGAAGTGTCCCTGGCTGAATACTGGTGTGCAGGTGTGTGTGTATGTGTGTGTGTGTGTGTGTGTGTGTGTGTGTGTGTGCGTGCGCGTGCGCGTGCGCGCGCGCGCGCGCGCGCGCACGCGCACGCTTGCGTGTGTGTAACATGTGTGTACAAGGGCGTGGGCACATGGAGGTCTGTGTGGGTTAAGAAGGCACGTGTGTGGCACAGACTAGGAATCACATACAAGAATAATGTGAGGATCCTAACATGAACTTGGGTTAGGGAGCATAAGACCACAGGACCTGCATAGAACCAAGGGTAGCAGCTACAGCATGTAGGCATCTACACCTATGATCCTGTAAAGAGTTTCCCCAGGCATCACATCCCCTGACAGACACCTCAGAGGTAGGAGGATGCACTGAGAAAGGCCTGGCCCGTGCTGGCCTCAGTGTCTCCTATTTGTAAAATGGGAAGGGAAGTCTCTCACTTTGGTTTCCGTGGGGAGATGGAGGAGCCTCAGGTGTCTGTGAAGAGCCCCAGGGTCTCCTTATTAATAGTATAACCACATCATTATCAATAATGAAGCACAAATTAATAATAAATAAACAAACTAATGATAAATAATACATACACCATGAATAATACATTAATACACCCAGGCTTCCAAACATCTATTGCCTTTGACGTGGGGTACTTGATGAGCTGGCTGGAGACCACAGGCAGGGGGCTCTGTCGAGAAGGCTGAAGTACTGAGGGGCCAGGGCATCAAGCACATCCCTGTAAGACTGAAAGTGCTTTGGTCCCTAGGGATCCAGAGCTGACTGACCTCCTGCTGGGACATGAGGGACCAGGAGTCCAGTGGGATGAGGTGTGCCTTTTTCTCTGGATGTTTTTACCTAGAATAAGGTAGGGGTGGCAAACACAGTTCCCAAAAGGGCCGGGATGTGGCTCAGCTAGTAGAGTACTTGCCATTGCATGATCAAAGTCCTGAGTTCAATTCCCAGAACTGCATAAGCCAGGCCAAGTGGTTCAAGTTTGTAATGTCAGCACTTGAAAGATGGAGGTAGTAGCCTGACAAGTTTAAGGTCGACTTCAGTTACATAGTAAGTCTGACCAGAACGGGAAACGGGGCCTGAAAAAAAAGGAAGAAAGCAAAAAACATTAGCCCTTAACAAAATCGCATCGTGTGGGCAGGGCTAGCCAGCAAGGAGGCCTGGAAAATGTCTTTGTTTGTCTGTGGTTTATCTACTTGGAAATGGAGTATCACTATGTAGTTCAAGTTAGCGTTGAACTCATAACCCTCCTGGCTCCACCTCCAGGGAGTTGGGATTACAGATGTGCACCTCTATGCCCTAGCCATACAGTTTTTCTTGAGTTAGCCAGCAGCTACCAAGGTGATGGCATAATAACAGGGACATGCACTTGGCCTCTCGAGGACAAACAGTCGTCAGTGGTAGACAGGATGGCTGACTGGAAAGGGTGTTGACATGCTGTGCTTTGAGGTCATCGTAGATGCTATGGGAGGGCTCTTGACCCAGGTTTGAAAGGCTCTGCCCAGGATGAAGATGGGTTTGTGAGGGAGCACTAGGGCAAGTAGTGTCTTTGCCAGGACCTGAAGGCCTGGTAGAGTATGAAGTGATTAGGATGGGAAACGTTTTTCCCAGGTGGAGGAATGAATGGCAGGTGCAGAAGTCCACTCACGGCTAGAAGCCCAACCCAAGGTGGCGGAGGCTCAGAATGGAAGAGGTACAGGGGCTGAGGATGGGCCGAGGAGGAGGCAGGCACTTGAGCTGGGGCCGTGGCTTCACCTCCAGATCAATGGAAAATCAAAGCATGACTTAGGCATGGAGCCCTGACATTTCACCAACTGTTCCCAGCCACACAGGTCATAAAGGCTCCTGCGTGTGTGTGTGTGTGTGTGTGTGTGTGTGTGTGTGTGTGTGTATGTATGTATGTGTGTGTGTGTGTGTGTGTATGTGTGTGTATGTGTGTGTATGTGTGTGTGAGGGTGTGTGTGTATGTGTGTGTATATGTGTATATGGGTGTTTATGTGTGTGCATGTGCGTGTATGTATGTGTGTGTGTGTGTGTGTGTGTGTGTGTGTGTGTGTGTGTGTGTTATGGGGATGGGTTCTTCAACATTACACTGATGCTGCCACTACATGCCCATATCACCCAGGAAGCTGGCTGTGTCTAAGGATGGAGAGTCACATGGTAGATCCAGTGGCATTCAAGTGGTCTCCTGTTGAGATGCCAAGTGAGCCTCTGCAAGCCCGGAAGAGGGAGCATCAGTCTGGTGTAAACCAGGCAAGGAGAGCATGGTGCTGGACCTAGATATTCATGACTGGACCCTTTTAGCTGAGCTCACAGAAGGAAAAACCCACAGGAGGAAGGAGAACAGGGTGGAGGCGGAGGCTGGGGAGGACTCCTGGCGGGGTTTCAGGACAGCAAATGCAGGATGAGACTGATTGAGTTGGAGGGGCCGGGAGAGGGGAGCTCATCAGGGGCCCAGTTGGCCTTGACAGATTCTGAACTTGATCCTGAATTGGAAGGCAATGGGGCGGGAAAATTGAATGATATTAACCAGAGACAGGGCATCAGTATTTGCATTTTAGAACTATCTGAAGCTCCAGGGGTGGAGGAGATGAGATTAACAAATCTGCAGGTTTCAGAGCAGAGATCTGCATTGCAGGGTCCTGGGGACTGATGTTCCCAATCTGAGAGCACAGAGACAGTTTTGATCCAGCCATCTCCAAGACTGATGAATGGGTAGCTTTCGGTTCTGGGTGGCTCCCTTTTCTTTTGCACTCAGAGACAGTGGTTTAGTGGGACTTGCGAGTCCACCCAGAAGGGCATATTTCACAGAATCCCATGTACCTGCCTGGAAGGTGTGCCTGCGGTAATTGGTTCCCTGTAATAATATTTATTACGACAGTAATTACGCAGTGCAGGAGCCCAGGGAGGCTGTCGGTGACTCTGCAATATGATATTTATCTTCATGAGATAGGGGTGACCTCATTTCCTCATGAGTGGTTATACATGGAGCTCTCTTGCTGCCACGTGGAGATAAATCCCAGACCTCAGCAGGGGAAAGGGCATCAGGAATCGATGTGACCCGGATTCCCAAGGTCCATGCCCCACCAACCTTAAATCCAGCAGGTGGATGTCCAACAACCCCCAGCCCACACGTCCTCTGAGTTTGAGTCACAGTATAGTCCATGCTAGTTCCCCAAAGACTAGATCTCTGAGCCATTTGTATCACTCAGCACACTCAGAACAGAGCCAAGAGTGTCACTGTCCACCCAGATCCCCTCATCTGGTGGCAGACACAGCCCTGGGGTGGAGAAGTGGACAGCTCAGGCTGCTTTTCTTTCTTTACCGACTTGCTTGGCTTCAAAGAATGATGGTTTAGCTGGAGGCACCATTAGGAAGGTTGAGAAAGGGAGATGGAGTCAGACGGGGGGGAAGTAAATCTCTAAGGACAAGCATTGAAGTTTGATAGTCCAGCCCCACTTCCTGCCCTCTGCTTCCTGAATATAGTGATTTGAGAATGTCCCCCCATAGGCTTCTTTGGTCCCCAATTTGTGGCCTTTTGGAAAGGTCTATGAGGTGTGGCCTTACTGAGAGAGGTATGTCACTTGAGATAGCTTTTGAGTGTTTAAAGGCTGGAGCCAATTCCAGTTAGCTCTCTGCTTCATGCTTGTGGCTCAAGATGTATGCTCTCAGCTACTGTTCCAGGACCATGCCTGCCATTTGCTGTCATGCTTCCTGGCCATGATGGACTCTTATCCTCTGGAACCTGAACCAAAATGAACTCTTTCTTCTAAAAGTTGCCCTGGTCTTTTACCAAAGAATCAGTAAGTAACTAATGCACTAACTGTGGACACACTGTAGCCACCTGCCTGGAGCTCCTGCCCCCATCCCTGCCCGCTATGATGGGATACACCCTCAAACTGTGAGCCTAAAGAAACCCTCCCAAAAGTTGCTTTGGGCAAGTATTTGTTCACAGTGACGAGAAAGTAACTGCTCATGGGTAGTGATTTTTAAAATGCTGAGCCAAGTGATTTGAGAGTTTGAAGCAAGTATTTTATTTTACAACACTCAGCAAGGAAATAAGAGATATAAAGAGCCAAATGGAAATTTATAAAGATTTTTTGTTTTGTTTTTAGAGGTTTGCGTGTGTGTGTGTGTGTGTGTGTGTGTGTGTGTGTGTGTGTGTGTGTGTATGTGTGTGTGTGTGTGTGTGTGTTCACACATGCACATGCATATGAGTGCAGGTGCTCCTGGAGACCAGCAGAGGGCATCAGACCCCATGGAACTGGAGTTACAGGTGGTTGTGATCTTGCTTCACATGGTTGCTGGGAATGACATTGAGATCCTCTGTGAAAGCAGCATGGACTCTTAAATGCTCACCGCTTCCCCCGAAGAAATACAGTGTAAGAGATCATGGAGATAGAGAGTAACAGCATAGAGATGACATCAGGAGAGGCGACGTGAGGAGCAGGGGAGAAGAGATGGAGATGCATATGGGGGACGGGCAATGATGCTGGCATGACAAACAAGTAAACGGAGACGGGCAGGGGTCTGTGTTGGAGAAACAGATAAGGGTCAAGAGTTAGAGAATGATAGGTGTGAGATTCCATATGCAATGATGTCACTAGAAAGACCCCTCTAAAGAGAAGGTGCATGAGCAGAGGAAAACCGTGGCATGGGACCATGTGTGGAAGGCCACATCGCCCTGGGAGGTGGAGGTGTCATGGGCAAAGACCCTGAGGTGGGGGCGTGCTGCGTGGGCTCAGACATCAGCGGGGCTTCTTGTGAGCAGGGGCACAGAACAAGCTGAGAGTGGGGGGGTAAAGTCAGAGTGGCAGACAAGTGCAGAGCTGGTGCTAGTGGGCCAATTGAGAGGACGCTATAGTAGAGCAGTCACTGGGCAGTGGTGCCAGGTCCAGGGAGGTGGTGATGCAGGGATGAGACGGTTGCACTCTGGATGTATTATATAGGGCATCCAGGCCTTTCTGGCTCCTTGGAAAAGAAGAAATGATTGCAGTAGGAAGAAGTGGGTGCTTGAGAAATGGGGGAAGCACCCCATGACCTGGGACCTTGTCCTTTGAGGGTGTAGAAGGCATCCAAGCAACATGCCAGGCCATGTTGTATCTTCTGTTGCCAGGGGCAGGCAGAGGATGACTGCATCTCTCTGGGCAAAGGTTCCTGGCATGGGCACGAGAGAGACTGTGAAGCCAGGAGCTCAGTAGCAAGAGCTACCTGGAGAAGCTGGGCCATGGCCAAGTTCAAGGTTGCTGGGAGCTACAGGGTAGCATTCAGGATTCCAAGGTAGCGCCGTCTGTCGCCCTCTGTCTGCTGGCCTGTAGTCCCCCTCAGGTGACCACTACTGCTCTCTGACCCCAACCTGTCCTGCTGAAAGCTCTTCCTGGGATGCTGTAGGTGGGTCCCACTGCCTGTCCCCTGTGCTTCCTGCTGGCCCAGCAGCCATGCTGTACAACATCCTCAAGAGGGGAGGCTGCTGGACAGGCACTCGACATCCAGGGCTGGTTTTCTCCTTGCAACGGAGTCCTTGGCCTGCAGTCATGAGAAGCCCCTGGGTGCTCAGCTGGCACAGACCTGGCCCAGAAAGCACGATTAGAGGCAGGTTGGAAGACACTTGAGGGCACCAGAAGTCCTGACTTACAGGGGCAAGGTGCTGCTGGTAAGACCCCGGGGACCCTTGTCCTTCCTGACTATAAAACAATCAAGGGGAAAGACAGTTGATTTTGTCTTTGTGAGATCTCCAAGTATGGGTGATGGCAGATAGAAACAGTTCGTGGCCAGTTTGTGCTGTTGTTTGAGACAGAGCCTCCTGTATCTGGTCTCAAACTCACTAAGTACTAAAGGTCACCTTAAGTGTCTGATCCTCCTTCCACAGCCTTGGTGACAGGATTGCAAGCATGTGCCACCATGCCCGACTAGAAAGTGAGCTTGTAGTAATTTACCTAGGGCCGCTCATGGACCAGGTGAAGCTGCGGCTGGGATAACCAACTCAACAGTTTGCAAGTCTCTTCAGGGTTCTCATATAAAACCCCTTGTCATTGGTCCTGCACCAACCAGGACAGGCACGGATGAAGCTAAAGATGGCCATGCTTCCCCTGGGTTTCTCTTGCCGACTCGACCTGTGTGGAATAAGGCTTAAGCCAGGTCTGGTCACAGCCTTGAGCCTGACACTCTGAGAGAGTGACTCCACAATGCTTCTAGGCTTCAGCCATCACCTCCTGATGTGTGTGTGTGGTGAGGGGGGGGTGGCCTAAATAGCCCTGCAATTTGCTAAATGTATGTTTTTGTTTTTGTTTGTTTTTTTGTTTTTCAAGACAGGGCTTCTCTGCATAGTCCTGGCTGTCTTGGAATTCTCCTTGTAGATCAGGCTGGCCTCAAACTCAGAGATATACCTGCCTCTTGTCTCCCAAGTGCTGGAATTTAAGGCATGCAGCACCATCGCCCAGCACCTGATCTGCCTATGTCGCTGTCAGTGGAGAGCGATGGCTGTGTCCAGTAAAGAACTACTTAGTTAGGATGGAGCCAGATCTGCTCCCAGTCCACCTGGTACTGTGCTCAGTGCGGCTCAGGCAACGAAGCTGACTGACAGTGAATTTAATGCTCGCCAACACCGATCCCATCTACCACTGGTGTCTCGGTAATTGGTGGATACACTTGTCAGACCAGTGATGGGGGTGTGTAGGAAGGAAGGCAGCCATGTGCTCCAGCCAGGCCTCTGCATCCAGACCAGCTCAGATGTAGCTGGCCTTTGAGGAGGAATTCTGCAGAGCAGAAAGAAAGGCCCTGAAAATCCCTTGTTTTGCGGATGAGGAAACTCAGAGCCAGCCGGCACATGCCAGAGTTCTCCAGAGCTGGTCCAGCAACAAGGCTAGGACCAGATAAAGCTCTCCAAAGCCTCCTCTCTGTCCTCAATGCCCTGGGCTGGTGGATGTGCCTGTGTCCCTACCTGACCTGGTCAGCTGCCTCTGCCCCACCCCTGTCTAGCCCAGGTCAGGTGGGGGTTCCTCAAGGCCCCTTTATGCTGATCCCAGGGCGTGGGTGACCATCTGACCCCCACTGTACCATCTGCTTTCACACTGCTTTCCAGATGCTGGCCTCCATCTTTCCTTCCTGGGACTGACCTAGAAGGAGAAGAGGCCAGTGGTCAGAAGGGTCAGTTCTGCCCCAGGCATGGGCAGTAACTGGAGAGAGTGAGGACCACACCCGTCTTTGCTTGTTTGAACTCAGTGGACCGTTGTCTGTATCCCATGAGGGGAAACAGTCCCACAAAGGTCCCATGGCCTGCCAGGTCACTGTGGAGTAGTAAGAAGGGATGCTTGGCTTGGCCCTACACTAGCTGTGAGCCTGCTCTGGAAGCCAGCTCCCAGTGACGATCCACCAGCAGACGAGGAAGCTGCAAATTGGGGGTGGGAAGCCCCCGAGTCTTGGTGGAGCTCCTTAAGTCACATGACTCTGCTCTGGGTGATGGCAAAAGGTGGAAAGGAGAGATGGGCTTTAGAAGGTCAGCTAGACCTGGGTTCAAATCCCACCCTGCCCACTGTCATCCACATATCTTAGAACTGACAGAGGCATGAGGAGCTAAGAAACCTGGAAAATCGGCCCTCATCACAGTCCTGTTTCAGTGCTCTGGGGGTAACCAGAAAGAGAGACAGATGAGCAGACAGTCACTCTAGCATGATTTTGTTGTGGCTTCCTACAAATTCACACATTGCTGCCCCAGCTAACAGAAACAGGAAAACCAACATGCTGTGTGTTCTACACGGGGGTCTGCCTTCCTTAGAGTGTGGCGTCCAGCACCCTCAGCACCCAGTGTGCCTTGAACTTGGGGGGTGGTTTGCAGCCAACAGCCTGGGAGAAGGACTGATGAGCTGCTGGCTCTTAGAGAAGTGCACCAGGAGAGGTCACGAACCTTACCTTCTGCCTCTCACTTGCCACAGCCTACTCTGCTCTACTCTAGTCCCTCATGAAGCTCTGACAGAGACTTGCTCCAGTATGTAAGATGTTTGGTGGGATTTCCTGCCCAGGCCCAAGCCTGGAGTCCACCGCATACCCTCAGAAGACCTCAGCTGCACTTGCGTCCTGTCTGGCATGCTCTCTCTTAGATCCCTGCTTGGCTCCTATATTCCATTATTTCAGCCTTCTCAAGAGAAGCTTGCTGGGAAGTCCTGTTCTGAAGGCCTCTCCCCTATTCCTCTCCGTGGCATTTCCCTGATAGATCATTCCTCCTCACACATATCACCTTCTGATGTATTTCCATTGATAATCAATGATGGCTTTGTCTGCTAGAACATCAGCTCCATGGTGGGGTGAGATGCGGCTGTCACGGGGATGGCCTGTCTTGTCCTGCTGCTGTGTGTAACCAAACGTAAATCATGCCACCAAAAGAGCTTAAGGGGAAAGGGCCTTACTTATTTCAGCTCCCTGTTCAAGGCACAGTCCATCAGGGTGGGGAAGCCGAGGCAGCAGGAACTTGTAGCATCTGGTCACATTGACCCCCAGTTACAAGAAAGCAACGACTGCATACATGTGTAGCACTCAGCTAGATTGTTCTATTACTCTTCTAAAGCCCAGCATGCCCTGCCTAGGGAATAGTGCCACCCACAGTGGATGGGTCTACCCATCTCAATTAATATAATTAAGATAAATCCCCACAGACACAGCCAGAGGCCCATCTCCCTGGAGCCTCAAGATTCTGTCAAGTTAACAATCACTTCCAGCTGTCACAAACCCCATGACCGTCCCATCAGCAGCACTGTTTCCTGTCTCAGCAGCAAACAGTGGTCCTTCGTCACCCTGACCAACTAACTACCCCTGTCCGTCACCTCACTCATGCAAGAACACTGCCCTTTCCTTCTCCCATCTGGTTATGAGCCCACCATCTACCTGGCCTGGTGCTCATTTCCTGTCAACCCTTCAAAAGTAGGAAAACCTAGGAAAGGGCTGGGTGATCAAGCCATGTCTGGTGGGATTGGAGCTGGACTACTGTGTGATTCCCTCAATTGTGCCCCCAGTCCCTGGAGTTTCAGACAAAAGAATACAGATTACAGGGCCCCGTGAGTTTGCCTCATCTTCTTTCACCTCTGCTGTCCCTGGAGAGGCTGTGACACAATAGGGTAGGACATGCCATGCGAGGACAGGAACTGAATGTGAGTCTCAACTGTACTGTGTGAGCCTGACAGTTAATGTATGTGCTGACTAGTTTATGTCAACACAAGCTAGAGTCATCTGAAAGAAGGGAAGCTTGCCTGAGGAAACGCCTCCATAAGATCTAGCTGTAAAGCATTTTCTTAATTAATGACTGATGGGGGAGGGCCACGCCCACTGTGGGTGAGGCCATTCCTGGGCTGGTGGTCCTGGGTTCTATAAGAAAGCAGGCTGAGCAAGCCATGTGAGCAAACCAATGGGCAGCACCCCTGCATGGCCCCTACATCAGCTCCTGCCCCCAGGTTCCTGCCCTGCTTGAGTTCCTGCCCTGACTTCCTTCTATGACAGACTGTGGGTGTGGAAGTAAAAGCAAAATAAAGCCTTTCCTCCCCAACTTGCTTTTGGTCATGGTGTTCCATCACAGCAATAGAAAGCCTAACTAGGACTGAAGGGCTCTCTAACAGGCCTGAGCATGGCAAATACGGTGCCTACTAGTTTTGCCCCAAATTTCCCCTTTGCTCTCCTCTGCTAAACTGTTCTATTACATTCCTGAAGCTAGCCCTTGAAGTCTATTCCCTTATTTGGCCACTGACTCATTTCTGAGACTTATTACCAGGGACCAACTACCAAAACACTAAGGTCCGGCAACCAGAATTAATTACTTGGCTACACTGGCTAGCCTGTCCAATCAGGACTTACCAACTCATTCCAACACAGCCTTCCCTCTTTACTCCTTAAAAACTCAATGCTGCAAAACCACCTGTCACCTGCCTTTGTCCTTTTCATTGGCAGCCCATCCCCTTGCTTGGCCCTCCTGGGTAATAAATCTCCTATGTGCTGAAAACTTGGTGTCTGGGTGTGTTCTGTACTGATTGCGTGGTTCAGCCCATGCCTGCATGGATAATAAACCCTCTCTGTTCTCCTATAAGGTGTTGGAGGAGCTAGCTCTTCTTGAGACTTGCCATGCTGGGTGTGTGGGAAAACATTAAACTAGTGCCTGGTACACACCATATTTACCATGTTATACAGGTTTGGCTTGCCTGGGAGCATTCCAGATCCTCGAAGTTCTTTCTCCTTGTTGGCCGAGATTTGGGATCTGGATTATGTAAGATGAACCCAGCTTCCCTGTCCCCTCTCATAGCCCCTCCCCTCCCCATCTCTATATGATCCTTAGATGTCTCTTTTCCTCCTCTGTATATTTCAGAAGACACTGGCCACTCTGTGCCACCCTGTTTCTCAGATTCTGGCACATTGAAACCACTGTGTTGTAAGCAACCCGAAGATTGGTCTTGCAGCGGTATGAAGGCTACTTTCTTAGATCCCATGGCCTCGGGGGCTCTCCATGAACCTGACTTCAGCTTACATTAGAGAGGGTCCCAGAGTGAGCCCCTGCCTTCAACCCCTGCTCTGGAGCAGTAGCCATGCAGGTTCAATTTGATTCCTGCTTTCACATTGATCTCTGAGGTCCGCTCTTGTTTTTGCCTCTCAGAGTGTTGGACCCATTAAGCTACATGCAGGGGTCAGACCCCTGGGGCTCCATCCGCTCAGGTTGCCTGCACAATTGAAATCCCAGCCCATCCTGGCTGCTTTTCTCATTAAGGCAATTGGACTAGATTGATCTAGTCAATCAATAGGCAGACATCAGCAGTGGGAGACCCATCAAATGAGCCTGAGTGGTCAGCCCCAGAATGAAGTCCCCACCAAGCTGGAGTGGGCACATGGCCCTCTGAGGTGGAGGTGGAGAGGCAGAGGAATGGGCCGGAGGTCTCATGGAGGACTGCCTGGTGACGTGGCGGCAGCAGCATCCCCAAGGCACGGCTACTGAAGCACTTGTGGATATCTAAAACTCCTCCCCAATTGATCAGCTTGTAGTGGGCTCCCCCATGCCCAAGCATCATGTGGGGTGCAACTGCTGGGTGTTAAAGAAGCCAATGGTGGCATCTCAGGATCTTTTCGTGGGAGTAAGTGGATCTGAAGCTGGAATGAGGGTTGGGTGGATCGGATCCCAGTGTGCCTCAGGGACCCTGTGTGGGGTCAGAGAAGGGGCCTCCCAGGCAGAGTGGTTTGGAGACACTGGGGTAAGTATATTTCCTCTTCTTCAGGCCCTAGAAGCCAATTGCTGTATTGTCTCATACAGCTCATGTTTGACACTGGTCCCCAGTGGGTGCTGTTGTTTTGGGGTGTTTGTGGAATCTTTGGGAGATAGAGCCTGACTGGATGCAGTGGGTGGCTGGAAGGGGAACTCTTCAAGGTTACACCACCATCTCACTTCCAGCTGGAGCCCTCTGCTCCCTGGCCAATGTCATGGAAAGGCTGCAGCTGGAAACTGTCACCTCAGTAGACTACAGTGCGCTACCACCCACCTCCCCCACCCCCCACCCCCACTATAATGTCTCCGTCCTGGAACCAAAATGAACCCTTCTTCCCCTGTGTTGCTTCTGCAGGGTGTTTCGTTACAATGACTAGAGCCACAGTCAGTCATCAACCAGACATGTCACAACTCCAATCCCAGTGTTGGATCTTAGCTTTTTCCTTTGGTCTTAGAAGGTCTTAAATGTTCTTTATTTGTCTAAACAAAGGATTCAGAGAGAAATAAAACCCTCCACAAGGTGGAGAGGTTGGGACGCTGTGGGTCCAAAGCCTGGTTGCAATTTCCCTGGGGGTGTCTGGCCCCCACTTATTCTCTTTCCCTTCCCACCTCTGTCTGACCTAACATCGTGTGAAAACTTCTGGGAATGCATTAACTAAGTGGACCCCAGCTTCCCCCAACCAAAGAGCTAAGATGACTGCCAGAGGGCCTCTGCCCCTGGCAGAGCTTCCCCCTTTGCTGTGAGCCCC
The DNA here is from genome assembly GCF_003668045.3 of Cricetulus griseus. Lineage (NCBI taxonomy): Eukaryota > Metazoa > Chordata > Mammalia > Rodentia > Cricetidae > Cricetulus > Cricetulus griseus. Next base: position 13,138,313 of record NC_048595.1, read on the forward strand.
TCTGATGTCTCCACCAACGTATTTGAAAAGTGCCTTGATCCGTGACTCTTCTTTATCTTGTTACTATAAAAACTTCATGAATCTGCTTCTGTGTTGGAACATGGAATTTAGGGTAACCTAAATCTGTGTTCACAGGCCGTGGTCACCCAAATTTGGCCTCAAATAAATTGTCTCATCCCGTTTAAAATGAGAGTTGAGATTTTCGACCTGTGTGTGTGTGTGTGTGTGTGTGTGTGTGTGTGTGTGCAGTCGCATATGTGTGTACACAGACACATCCTATGGTGTGTGTGGAGGTCAGAGAACAGCTTTCAGGAGTCTGTTCTTTCTTTCAATTGTGGATTCTGGGGATTGAACTCGGGCTGTCAAGCTTGCACAATGAGCACTTTTACCCACTGAACCATCTCGCTGGCCCTCTGGGTCTTGTATATAGAAGGCCTATCCGTGGGTAAATTCTTCAGTAAGGGGGATCTATGGGAGCCAAAGAGGTGACACAAAGGACATGCCAATCAGAGGGAGAGAGCATAAGATCAACTCTGTCACCCTTCCTGTAGCTAAAGAGCGAGTGGAGACCACACAGGAGGTCCAGCCCTCCAGTCACCATCTGCCCTCACCTTCCTGATTTGGATAGTGATCACTGTCCCAACTGGGTATTGTTAGATTCTTGGTGTCTTACTCAAAGAAATGAAGAATTGCATATAAATAGCAAAACAGGAAGAGCTTTTGTTCAGAAGTACCGTGAAAGTGCAGGCCAAGAGAGCAGGGCTCTGAGGGGGTCATTCTAGAGGAAGAACGCCTACCCCTTCTCTTTCTGAGGGTTCGGGAAAAGGCGGGCGCTGAGTGTTGGGGGAGGGGGAGGGTAGTCTCTGTTTTGATTTACAGTCTTAGGCTACAGAAGCCTTCGTTCACATGAATACCCTTTCCTAGAATGCATATGATTTTAATCAGAAGCATGGCCAATCCTGCACAGGCATAAGATGACACATAGGGCATTTTCCTCACAGTTCACCCTACCCATAGGTTGCCTTTACCACAAGCATCTACAACCAGTTCAGGCTGGATAGGCTGGATGCGTTTGGTCACCAAAAGGGAGTTGCTAAGGGTTGCCGGGAGAGTGTGGTCTGCTTACTGCACCATTTGGAGCTCGGTGGTGTAGCTCAGTGTAGGTGGGGGTCCTGGGTTTCGAAGCCACCCATTATGCTTGCGTGTCTCATCCCCTCTCCCCTTCCCTCCACAGGCTATCTGACAGTCAGCATTGAGCCCCTTCCTCCTGTGGTGGCTGGGGACGCAGTGACCCTGAAGTGTAACTTCAAGACAGACGGCCGCATGCGCGAGATCGTGTGGTACCGGGTAAGTGGCGGCTCCACATGGTTGCCTCTGTGTCCTAGGGCCGTGACAGAGTCCACAGGCAAGGTTGCAGCCTCAGTTCTGGCCATCCCCAAGCTACCCTCTGCTCTTTCTTTCTTTGGTCTCCCCTGTGCTTCTGATAACCCCAGGAATTCACCAGTACCCCAGTAGAGATTGCTGAGAAGTTCACAGGCCCTGGGGACAGTGTGCATCTGGGAACAATACTGGTGTGGTCCTAAGCAGGATGCTTTGGCCGTGGTTTTGGCATGGGAGAGACGACAGGAAGGCTTCTTGTCTTTAGAACTGCCTTTCAGCCGAATGCGGTGATGTATAGCTCAGCAGTCCGGAGGCTGAAACAGGAGGTTTGCTGATTTTAGGGCAAGCCTGAGCTATGTAGTGAGAATCTCTCTTAAACAACAAAAAAGCTCAATGCATTTCAGGGATTTTGCACCACTTCAGCTTTCTGCGTGAGACCCAGCCTGGCGCCTCGCACCAGCTATCCAGGCCGAGGAGGGAAGTGGTTCAAGATGCAAACGTGTCACCCAGATGCCCAGGTGCCAATGATGACAGTGGGAAGAACATCTTTGGGTCTTGGGCACAAAAGGTCATTCCAGCCACGAATGCAATGAATCTGTATGGGTCTGAATCGGGTACCCCAGACTGGTACCCCCTAAAGGAGCAGGGGCTGGGCTCCCAGGAAGGGTCAGCGGTCTTGGAGGCCGGTCTGTGAGAACGTGCCCAAGGATGCCCCAGACGATTCCTCTCCTGGGATCTAAGCCAGGGGCAGGCATCATTTCCTGGTAAAGGCCAAGACTGTAAATGTGTTCCTTTCTGCCAACGGTAGAGTGTGAGTCACAGCTCCTCCACACTGTTTGGGGACAATGTGTGAATGAGAGGGCACACCACATCCCCAAACCTGCTGCTGTGCATGGAAACCAGCAAGCTGAACTTTGTATCATTTCCCTGTGTCACAAAAATCTTCTTCCCCTTTTTTTCTAACAGTTATGAAAAAAACTGTGCTTTGCTCAGGGGCCTTGTGGAAATAGAAGGCATGAGGAATGGACTCCTGCCTCACAGTTAAAGATACTTGAAGGAAACCATTCTGTGGGGGTGGGGGTGTGGCTCAGTGCGCAGAGTGCCTGCCTGGCACATATGGAGCCCTGGTTTTGAGCCCCAGTGCTGCATAAAACCTAGTGCAGGGCACACCTGTCATCCCAGCACTGTGAGATGGAGGCAGGAGGACCAGAAGTTCAGAGGCATCCTTGGCTACCCTGCCTGGCATGCATTCACAGAACCTGGAAATTTGGGGTGAGGAGTGAGAGGAAGAAGTCCTGGGTACCTCAATGCTCCACCCAGGCTGCTCTCCACCACATCCTTCCATCACTCATGTGTCTTTCTCGGTGCCTTCCTTGCCATCCATCTTGAATTTCTCGTCTTCTGTTTGCATTTGCTGATGAGAGTTGTTGACTCTGCCCATACCCCTTTGACCCCAAGCTGTCTTCCACCTCAGCATCATAGCACCGTCTGCTTGGAACCAGCTCCGGTGCCTTCCACCCACCTCCTACAAGTGTGAGCAGCATACTTGGATCCATGGTCCCCAGTCCTAGGAGAGGGAGACCGACCGGCCCAGACAAAGTCAAGGCCAGCAAGAGCCTAGCTACCACCTGTGGTGTCACAGGCTTTGGGGGCTGCTTGGCTGTCACAGGCTGTAAACAACCATCAAGGAACCAAGAGAGATTAACCCCAGCTGCTGGGTGACACTGGGGTCACATCTCACCCTCCCTCATCCTGGAGTGGAATCGGAGGGAGGAGAGAGAAAGGTGTTACCGACTAATAGGAACGATTCCTGGGATGGAAGAGGGGGTAGAGTTGGAGCTGGGAAGAGTCCAGGGGCCCCATAGCCTTCCACATCCCCAGCCCCCAATAGTCAACATGCCAGAGGAGATGACAGTCCTCCTGAAGAGGAGGACTGTCATCTAGAAGCTCCTTCTAGAGGAGGAGCTTCTAGAGGGGGGACAACACCAGGCCAGGCTAAGCTCGTGTATGGAAGTGTCCCTGTGACTCCCCAAACTGGAAGCACAGTTCATCATGAGTGTCCAGACTGGAAGGAGGCTTCCACCTTCCTTCTGCCTGGCCCAATCTGCCCCCTACACTGACAGCTTAGAGAACTGTTATGTCTCTCATGGGTGTCAGGCCCTCTGTGTGGGGCTATGTTAGGCTGTACTAATTTATTTTATTTCATTTCACATTCTTTGACTGAGGCCTTTAGAGTGGGTATGCAGATATATGCAAATTACATGCAAATTGCCCGCTGGAGCCAAATGCTAGGGCCCTTTTAATTCTGGAGCTGGACAGGGTGGTGGCTCTGCTGTCTGGTTGCTCTCCTGGGGACCAGAGGAGCCCACATGCTCTGCCTGTGATGTGGAGGATGGAGGCTGGGGCAGAAAGAAATTCCAGGAAAGAGGTTCTGTGCTGCCAGGTTTTTCTTTCCTCTTTGACTCCTGCTGTTCTGGCCTCCCTCTTTTCCCACAGGGCCACTGAAGAGAGAGAGATAAGAACTGACCTACCCAGATGGAGGCTCCCAGACCTGGGGCTGGGCAGGGCTTCCAGGACGCAGGGGGGAGGCAGCAAGGAAAGTCCTATCTTCCTTCTCCATTGAACATCCCCACCACCAGACCAGCCCTCTTAGCCTGCCTCCATCTTGCCTCCGCTCCAGAAGCCTGGCCACAAACAGCAAACTGCCCAGCGCCTTTTGTTCCCAGGCCCTGTTACTTCCCTCCTCCTGCCTCCCCCATCTCCTGAATGAGTTTACAGAGCCTGGCTTAGAAAGCGATGAATAGATTCCACAGGCCCAGCCAGGTTCAGCCAGGCCCAACCAGGCCCAGGCCTCCAATTCCTTCCGAAGGGAAAAGTAGAGGCATTGTGATGAGCGACCACTGCCCCGCTTACCCAGCCCAACGGGCACAAAACAGCCCAATGCATGTGTTAAGTCTTGCAGCTCTGCTCTGCTCTAGAAAGGCATCTGTGCAGTAGATCATCAGAGTTTTCCCAAGGCATAGAAGTTTGAGTGCTCTCAGTGGTAGAGCACTTGCCTAGCATATGCAAGGCTCTGGGTTCAATCCCCAGCAGCAGCAGAAACACACACACACACACACACACACACACACACACACACACACACACACAGACTTTCCAAAGCATAGAGAATAGATTGGTTCTTTGGGGAGATTAGGGAGCCAATACTACTTTCTAACCTCTGGATAGACATTTGGGGATGTCTAGAAGGAAGAAGGAAGATGTAGAAGTAGCCTGAGCTTGGATACCTTGCCTGAGGTCTGGATAATAGAGAAGATGCTCAGGCCAGTTTGGTGAAGATGCCATAACTACCAGCTAGTCTTAAGAGACCACAAGTGATCATAACATCCCCCACTCCCTCCCCCATGCCAATCTGTGTCATCCATGTGGCTGCCACTGGTCACACATGGCTGTTCTGATGTAAATTAAAGAGCACAGTGCTTCCCTCATTCATTCAGACAAGCCATTTCCAGCACTTGCCACACAGAGCTGGTGGCATCAGATTGAACAGGACAGAAATAGAACGTTCCCATCTCTGAGGGTCTGTTGGAGCCCAGAATGCCCCTGACATTCAGATCTCCTCCCCACCGGAGCCTCTAGAATACACTGTGCTTGCCTGTCAAAGGAATGGCGCTGGCTCTTCATGGAGTCACTTCCTGGCAAACTCACACCACAGTGAGTTCCAGCAAAGAGAACTGTATTGATCTTGTGACCTCCCATCATTGCAGCATGTGTGTGGGTGGTGAGGGAGGGTGGAGAGGAGGAAACTGTCATCCCTCTTAAAATACATTTCAAAACACAGAGAGGTCAAGGGATGCTCAGGCCCGGGGGTCTCAGGTGTCTGTCCTGCATCCTTCTCATCCTCCTGGGACTTTCACTACTGTATGTCTTCATCTCCTGGACTGGAGTTCCCCAGTCACATCTGCAAGCCCTGGCACAGAATTCTTCCTCTTCTCTCACTAACATGCAGTCACTAATCCTATAGAGATGCATGGCCGGTAGGAGCTGGCCATTTAACATCCCACCCACCCTAGGGCCCAAAAGAGAACTTGTTTTAGACTAATGTTAGACAGTCAACTTCATTTTGTCCTTCCTGTCCGCTGGGGTCATGTTTAGAAATAGGATGGATGCTAACCTGAGTGGATGACATTATTGTGCCATTCCTGGGAGATGAATACACTTCAATTTCACCTTGTCACTGTGAGGCAAATAATACTGCGAATTCTGCTTTTCAAGTGAGGAAACCAGGGACATTCAATATATTGGGTCTTGGGTCCTCTTGCATCCCCCTGCCTTCTCCAGAAAATTCTAGACACACCCTGCTCTGAGCTCTTCGGGCATAAAAGATGGATCTTGTTCCCATGATTCTAGGCAGCTACTGCAAAATCACCTTAGTAATGGTTAAATTAACAGAGGCTGGGCTTTGGGGAGGTGGATCTGTGGGCAAAAGGGTTTGCAATGCAAGTGTGAGTACCTAAGTTCAAATCCCCAGAATCCAGCAAAGCCAGGTGTGCTAGCAAGAGTGTCTGTAATTCCAGAGCTGCTATGGGGAGATGGTAGACAGAAACAAGGGAATCCCCAGATGCTTCAGGGTCAGCTAGCTCATGAGAAACATAAGAAAGCCACAAAAGACTCAAGGCCAAGGCAAACACTTGAGATTAACTCTGTATGCACAAGTCACATTTATACACATGAATGTGCACAGGCATGCTCTCTCTGTGTGTGTGTCTCTGTCTCTGTCTCTCTGTCTCTGTCTCTCTCTTCTCTCTCTGTCTCTCTGTCTCTGTCTCTCTCCTCTGTGTGTGTCTCTGTGTGTGTCTCTGTGTGTGTCTCTGTCTCTGTCTCTGTCTCTCTCTCTCTCTCTCTCTCTCTCTCTCTCTCTCTCTCTCTCTCTCTCTCTCTCACATTCACAGACCATCCGTGTAGCCTCTTGCCTTGAGTGCACAGCACATGTGTCCACAGAGACTAGTACTTGTCTATCTGGAGAAGCTCAGGTCTCTGCAGACTCTTGGTGGAATGTGGGCACCAGGCACATTTCTTATTAGGAAATCCTGTCTAAACTCATTTAGTTGGGGGTCGCCTGCCCAGCAGGCAAAGCCAAAGGTCTGTTTATATCATAGAAATCCATTAAGCAACCACAGGGAATCATGGGAATTTAACCTTTCATGGCGGTTTTTATCATCACATCTTTGTTTTGTCTTCTTCCTGCACTATTTATTCCCAAGATCTGCTCCGAGTACAGGTTACAAGGCCACGAAAAGAAAGCCACAAAAGGAGATGGAGAGGGAAGGAGATGGACTCGTAGACATAATACATTACTTTCTGCAGCTTTTTAAAAAAGGGTTTACCTGTCTATTTATGTATGTATTTATTATGTGTATGTATGCTCATCTGTGTGGGTTTATGCATACCACATATCTACAGATGCCCAAGGAGGCCAGAGGGCATCTCATGCTTCAGAACTGGAGTTACAAACAGTTGTGAGCTTCCTGATGTGGTTGCTGGAAACTAAACCCATCCCCCTGCAAGAGCAACAAGAGCTCTTAACTGTGAGCCATCTCTCCATCTCTCTGGCTCTTTTCTGCACCCTCTCATCTCACCTTCTCACCCATGGATGCTGTGGATGCTGGCGGCTGGGATGTGTTTGTTTTGAAATGCCAATGGTGCTGCCTGGCCATGTATTCTCCTCCTCTTCCCTGGGAGATCTGTTGGAAACTCTTAGGGAGGCCAAAGACGGCAAGGGGTAGCACTGAGCTTGGAGGCCAGTAAGGTGATGGAGACAGAGAAAGGACTGGTAACTGAATGTCTACAGTAAATTCTGGGGGTTGGCCTTGGAGGTACATGTTTTAGAAGCCCCTGGTGCTCTTAGGCCTACTTGGTTCTAGACTCACCATGGTGTCTATTCTGTAAGTGGTAACCATTGTCCCACCATGTTTCCTGGTGGCCTAAGAAGTCCAGATAAGGTAATTTTAGAAAAAGAGTGGATAGTGTTTAAAGAGGACCACCACCTCTGGGCTCATTACACATAGTCACAGGGACATCACCTTTTGTTCCTGGGTGGTGCTGCTGTGAGGGCAAAGGTTCTCATTTCTGGAAGCAGCTGCCCACGATAAAGCCAATCTGTGGATCTTAGGGACTCTCCATCCCAGTGCAGCTATTTTTTTTAAACCAGCTCCCCAACTGACTGTGGTACCCTTGACCTGGCAAATGTCTCTGGTGGTTTTGGTAGAAGGGTCTAATCTGCTTGTGTAATCGACAGTCACTCACCATGTGTAATGGCTCTAGGCACTGAGAAGCCCAAGGCTATGGGGCCACATCTGGAGGGGCCCTTCTTGCTGCCTCATATGGCAATAGGAGCAAGATGAAGTCTACGCCCAAGAAAGTGGCAGAATGGGTGCTTCCATCAGAAACCCAATCCTGTGATTATTAATCTCCTCTCATAGCAATGGCTTTCATTAGTGTATGCTAGCCAAGTTCTCACCCCACCCCCACCCCGGGTGTGTGTGTGGGGGGAGGTTTAAGCAAGCACTCTGCTCATTAAGCTATCTCCCTAGTTCGTGTTGCACACTGACTGAGCATGCTCAAGGGCTCCTTATTGCAACACACACACACACACACACACACACACACACACACACACACAGAGAGCACAGGAAGCCCAGTATCATGTGACTGGGTGGGGGGTTATCAAACATGAAAATGTGCAGTGTGGGTCAGTGAAGCCCAAACTGAGGGTGTACGTGGGCCAGGTGGGCTCTGTAAGGCTGTGAGAGCCACTCTTCATGAGCCTTCTGGGAGTCAACACAGGGAGGTGTGGGTGCCATAACCAGCATGGGTGGGAATGGCCAATGCCGGAGACTGAGATCAATCCAGAGCCCCGAATCTATCAGCCTGGGTTTGCACATGGCTGCTCCTGGCCAACGGAGGGAGATAAGAAAGAAAGAAAGGACAGCTTGATGTTGGCTGTTCATCACTGCCCTTTCTGGCACCAGGAGAGGAATTTTTGACTAGAAAAAAAAAAAATCCTGCTCTTGGGGATTAAGATCAAGTTCCCGATACTGGCAATGAGATCTTTTCCCTGCCCCCTATGGGCCTGATAAGAGCTCTTGGCTCCCAGGCTGTCAAGGGGGAGAGCCAACAGCTGGCATGGATTCACAAATATCAGAGTGTTCTATTGGCCCACACACGAACCCCACAAACAACAGGCTTCCTTATTGGATGATGATAGAAGACTGCAGCTTGGAGAATCCAAGGCCAACAGGGTGATGGCTGAGCTTGTCTGGTATGTGTCCTCATTTACCCACTGCATCCACGAGGAAAAAAAAGCCAGGACCTGGCACACAGTATCCTGCTGTGTGGCCTTGGGCCAACCACTTCCCCTCTCTGAGCCTCAGGATCCTTCCTGTAAAACTGGAGGTTAATCTTAGGTGGAGAGTAAAGACTGTAGCTTTCTTTCCACTCTTCAGGCAGCCTCTGCTTTGTCTTCTTGTCTCAGAGGATCTTGGACTGGGGGAAGAGGCAAAGCTGCCCACCCAGGGCACCCGGTGAGGTTTGCATGGTTCTCCATTGGAGGTGGGAGTCCTGGCCTGAGCTGCTGCAGGGCCTCTGAACTGGTGGAATACGAAGCTATATTAAGCCTGAAGTGTGATTTTCAGTGTCTCAGCCTGACTCACGCCCTGCTGGGTTTAAATGACAAGGGGCTGACTTAACTTGTCAGAGAAGGATTAAAGGCAAACTTCCACTTCAGCACACCAGAGAAATAACACACCACAACAGACCTGAGGTGTTTTGGAAAGCCAGTTCCATCCAGCTCCGTCCAACTCCTTCCCCCCTCCGGCCCTGTTCCTCCCTGCCCCGCCCTTTCTCATTGGGTACAAAGCCCAACTGGCAGTGCGCATCTCCTTGCCGATAGCCACTGTCATGTGCTCTTCTAGAACACACACACACACACACACACACACACACACGCACGCACGCACGCACGCACGCACGCGCACACACACACACACCACACGCGCACGCACGACGCGCGCACACACACACACACACACGCGCACACACACACACACACACGCGCACGCACGCACGCGCACACACACACACACACACGCACGCACGCACGCACGCACGCACGCACGCACGCACGCGCGCACACACACACACACACACACGCACGCACGCGCGCACACACACACCACACACACACACCGCGCGCACACACACACACACACACACACACGCGCACGCACGCACGCGCACACACACACACACACACACACACACACGCACGCACGCACGCACGCACGCACGCACGCGCACACACACACACACACATATGATGGCACCACTGCTGCCCTCTCTGCCCCACACTTCACACAAAGACTCTCCATCATCTTTAGGTTCGAGTTCAAGGTCACCTGGCCCAGTTGCCAGGCCTTTCTGGACCCAGCCTAGATGTTTCCAAGGCTCCCAGTGGGCACAAGGCTCGATGATCATATGGTTCACCCTCATCTGTGCCAATGTTCCCTGCCACCTCCCTGTATTACATCTGCTGCCACGGTGCCCTTCCTTCCCTCCATCTGGCAAACCCTGACGTTCCCTCTGGGCTTAGCTTCAGGGTCACCCCGGGGACCGATTCCCATCCTTCACTCTTCCCTCCTTCCATCCTCTTCCTCATCCTTCTTCCTTGACCTTGTCAGAGTTAGGTCCTCCTATGCAGAAGAGCCCTGCTATATGACTCAACACAGGTGTTAGACCCCCATGACTGCTGCTAAGAGGACAAGTGTCTTTTGACTGAGAGCTCAGAGAAGGGAGGTGATTGGCCCAAGGCCACCAGCAGGGTAATCAGCCCAGGATACTGGCTTTTTCCTCTTTGCTCCTGGGAGAGCTGAGCCTCCAGGCTTCCATCTTCCACCGCTTTACTATGCTTGGACTTGGGATGAACTGGATCAGTGAAATGACTCATTCAAGACACACCGTTCTGGCTGGCTGGGGCTGCAGCATCTTCTCATCTGATGTCTGGTGTGGCCCTCAGAACATGACTTAGCTAAGGAGGGAGGGAAGAAACAGTATCAGATGTCTCCTTTGTTTTGAGGCGGGGTCTCTCGCTGACCCCCCCCCAGGGGGTGGGGGTGTCAGTGGTGCAGCTAGACTGGCTACCAGTGAGCTCAAGGGAGTCTCCTGTCTCCACCTCTCCAGAGCTAGGAAGAAACAAGGAGGTTCTGGGGAAATGTAAAAGCTAATTTTCAGTTGATCGAGCAAAGAATTTTATTACAGTTTGAGCTTTCCAACCACAGATGGGGTGTCTTGGGATGGGTGGGTTCCCCGCTTGAGATGTCTAAACACCTGTTCAGAGTGGCCACCCGCCAGCACAGCAGCGGCAGTAGGGACGGCTGCTGGCCAGCTGAGCACTGAATGAGTGGCTCTCTGTAGTTCTGATCTGGTGCTCTGGACTGTTCCAGGCTCCACTGACCAGCAGTGTCCTAGAGGTAGGGATGGCAGGCCAGCCAGCTTAGCTGATGGTTATTGACTAATGCTCTGTAAAAAGCAGGTGTCTGGATGGCTCCCGACCCCCCAAGAGAGGAACGTCTGCATGCTCTGGGAACCAGGATCATTTGGTGTCCCTTGAGTGGACATCCAGGGCTGAGGCCAGCCATGCCTGGCAGCTGAGAGGAGAGGAGACAGGCAGAAATTTGTCACAGAGGAGGGCTCAAACACAGTGCCCCTAACAAAGCTCATCTCTGCCTGTGGCACTTACTCTAGGTCAATCGGTGCCACCCATGGGTCTCGGGACAGAGTCCCATGGTACCCAACTTCAGCCTACATCTCCCTCCTCCTCCCTGTGAGGTCTTCCTTCCATGGATGCAGAAACTTGGGATGTCCAGAGGCCACCTGGAGCTCCCAGAGAAAGAGCAAGCTGAGGAAACCGAGGCCAGGGAGGATGAAGCACCTTACCCAGGCTGTCAGACTGGAGAATGGCTGATCAGAATCTAAGACTGGGAGCCCCAGAGGCCAGATCCACTGCTAGGGGATGCACGGACCTCCCCCACCAAGTGGGTGGACCCCTAGGAAGGGTTGAGCCCTCTGGAGGAGGAGCCTGCAGGTTGACTAGACAGCGTTCAAACCCTACCTCCCTCATAGCCACCACCAATGCCACCACTGTAGCCTAGGTAGCCTGTGGTGATGCTGGGTGTTTCACTAGCCACCTGTGAATATTCAAGAGCCGGGGACAATGAGACGTCGGGGAAGCAAATTAACTGGCTGTGGTACCCAGGAAGGTCCTCGAGGCTTCTGGGCCATCTGCTTCCACCCTGCAGCCTGGAAGAGAACATGGGTGGGGGGAACAGACCTGGCCAGGGGCTTCAGGCTGTTGTCATCATCACTTGGCTAGAGCCACCTGTCTGCAGAAGCACAGACCCATGAAGAAGCTGTCAACCTCAAACAAGGATGTGGGGGAGACATGGCTTCCATCCCGTAAGATGACACGGGCAGCACGGTTCACCTAGTCTGAGATGAGCACACAGGGTGAAGACGCGGCAACCATGTGCCACTCCCCTCCTGTCCTCACAGATTCCTCCATGCTGGATGTTCCTTTAGAAACTGCTGGGCATGACTGCTCAGAGCTGACTCCCCTTGGAGGCTGCACACAGAGACCTCAGCCACCCCAGGGATGGAGGCAGGTGGCAGCCCGGGGTCAACAGAAAGCCCACTCCGGAGCCGACGCAGCAGCTGATGCTGTGTTGTTGTTGTTGTTGTTATTATTCTTTTGCAAGGTGGTGGAATGACTCCAACGAGTGTAAACAAGTATTGTGAAGCAGTGGTTCTTGGGGGATACACTTTAACGGCTATAATAATCATTTTAATTGGCACATTAATTATACGAGAGCAGGTGCTTCCAAAATAATTGCGGATGTTGGAAAGCTGTTTATTCCCTTAAGTGGCTCGCACAGTCCCCTTTAACCCTGCTCATTCCTTGAGTATCATGGTACAACCTGGAGAGAGAGAGAGAGAGAGAGAGAGAGAGAGAGAGAGAGAGAGAGAGAGAGAGGAGGGAAGCCCGGCTCATCTGTGAGCTCGAAGCCAGGGTGTCCCCAGCTCCTCACTTCAGCCCTCTCCCTCCTGGTGGAAAAGAAGCATCAGCAGAGTGCTTGGGTTTTCACACAGAGGTATTGTCCCAGCATGCACTCTGCTGGGACAGATAATGGAATCCTGGTGGTAGAGAGGAATGCCATGGTATAGAGCTAGGACTCGTATGGCACATTGAGAGAAAGGAGAGGCAAAGGCCCTGAGACTGGTCCATCTCAACTCCATTGGGTGCCCAGTGAGGGGCTGGTGAGGGAAGAGAGGAGGAGACTGTGGGTCGGGAGGGACCCAAGCAGAATGCACTGTATTCAGCAACCATGTTGTGGGGTTTGAACAAAATCCATAAAGGGTGATCCAAGATGGTTTGGAGCAGGAAGAGTGCCACCATCCAATTTTATAAAGTTGCTGTCCTTGCACAGAAATATTTGACAAGTATCTCCCATTTGGCAGAGTTACCATGAAGCTCTGCATCCCCCTCAGCTCACTCCTCCCCTTTTTCCTCATCATAGCAAATGACATCACCACCCACAGATTCCCTAAGCCAGAAACCTAGGGTGTTTCCTGTCCTCTGGGGTCCCTTGTCACTGCCTCTATTTGGTCAGCTCTAAACACCAGCAGGGAATCCATCTCTCATGGAAGCCTTGGTCACCTCTCAGAGCGGCTACCCCCGAACTGCACCTTTGCTTCCACGCTCATCCTCCCTGTCCCCAAGTCCATATCCATGCCTTCAGCATCCAAGCCAGGACAACGTCGTCCCCTGGAACTGCTTGGTACTACAGAATAAAACCTGAGGCCTAGGAGGGGGATCCTCACATTATTAAAGCACAGGGAGAAGGTGGTGGAAGGTAGGTGGTTGACGAGTGCAGGGTGGGGTTTCCAGCTACACAGAAGGGACAGGCTGATCTGGACAGAGAGCCTCAGAAGAGTCCGCCTATGTCACTGAACACCCCTCCCCAGCTCTCCCCAGACTACCTTGCAACCCTACTGGTCCATTCCCACCCCCTAACTAATAGCCACAGAAGCCCGCTGTGCCCCTCACAGCACATTGGGGTCCCAGGGGAGGGAAGAAATGCTGACATGTGCAGGCCAGCATTTGGACAGACATTGTATGTCACTTATTAGTGCTAGTAGGCTCCCTTTTGGCTTTCCTCATTATTGTGTAATTACGGCACCTCCAAATAGTGGTCACCTCCTTCTCTTCCCAGCATAGCAGAGATCGGCTCCTAAGTTATAAATGCTCATATTCTGCAGCCTGCACACTCAGATTCCAGTCCCAACTCTTGTTAGACTCTCTGTGACTCTAGCAGGTGTCTTAACCTCTCTGTGCCCTAGTTTCTGTGTGGTGGGCTGAGGAGATGCACCAGTGGTCAAGAGCGCTCGCTGCTTTTACAGACAACCTGAGCTCATTTCCCACACACGACTCATATCAGATGGTCCACCGTCACCTAGAACTCCAGCACCAAGGGTCATAACACCCTCTTCTGGCCTCCAAGAAGACCAGCACTCACACACACACACACACACACACACACACACACACGCACGCACGCACGCACGCACGCACGCACGCACGCACGCACGCACGCTCGCACGCACGCACACACAAACTCACAAATCTTTATGGTGGTTTGGATAAGAATGACCCCCATAGGATCACATATTTGAATACTTGGTTCCCAGTTGGTGGAACTCTTTGGGAAGGATTAGTAGGTGTGGTCTTGCTGGAGTAGGCGTGTCACTGGGGGCGAACTTTTAGATTTCAGACTTCAATGCCATTCTTAGTGTCTCTGTTCTCTACTTGTGGATTAAGACATAAACTCTCAGCTGTCCTGCCACCATGACTTTGTTCTGTCATCATGGAATCTAACCCCCTGAAACCATAAGGCCAATTAAGTTCTTTCTCCATGGTGTCACGACAGTAGAAAAGTAACTGGCCTGTTATGTAAGCAGCATTTTTATACTTACTGAATTTGCTGTCACTTCTTGACTTATCCCATTGTCTAAAACTTCCTGGAACCTTACAAAAACAAAAACCAAAAAACTTTTCCTGGGTTTCATTATTTAACTTACTTATATTTACTGCTGAATTCTGATAAATACTTTTTTTTTCAGTCATGCGTAGGAAGGTTACTTCTATTTCAATTTTCCTAAAGATTTTTAATAAGGAAAGTTTAATTAAATGTTCCTTAAGAACCTATTGAAGTAATCATATGGTTTTTCTCCTTTAATTTACTAATGGGATGGATTATGTTGATGGCTTCCCTAATATGGAGCCTCTGTTGGGTTTTTATAATTTCACTAAACAAATATCTAGTGCCCCAAATTAAAAGAGCTCTCTGGTACTTATTTATTAGTATTATAAATGGAACCTGTTTTCTTGGCTTTGTGTGTGCATTGGGGGGGGTGTCTCTGGGATGTAAGGATGGGAGGCTATTGATTTTCTGTGCCTGGTTTTTATCTAGTCTACAAATGAGATGCGCTTGGCTTTTTGGCTTTCTGTCCCCTTGACTGGTCCGAGCACCCTGTCTCCCCCAAGCTGATGCTATCTACTTATCTCCTGAGGTTGTCTGTGAGCATGTGTGTGAGGAGTATCCACTGTGTGCCAGGCTCTGGGCTGGGATCTCTGACCCTGGCTCCCATTACCCCTTGTCAGGGCAGAGTGATGACAAAAGAATCCTTTCAGCTGCTGTGCTGAGGGCAAGGGTCCAAAGAAGGGGGTCCCCTAAGCCATTTAGAGGCTAGTTGGAACTCAAACATTTAAACCCTCTGGTCAGGCCCCCTCCTAATGGAAGGTATCTTTTCCCTTTGAGAGTCATGAGTAACTTCACCTTGACCCAGATGGGAAACTGAGGCAGGAATCACAGTGGCCAGAGCTAGCACTGACTGGGGGTTGGGAGGTGGGGCATATACTCTCATCTTAAGCCTTCATAGCACTCTCTGAGAATTAGGACCTGCCTCAGGGGCCAGCACTGGAACTGCAGACAGCCTTTGTCCCGGGCTTTCCCCGAGACTGAGTGGTTCTCTCCTACCTCTGGGGCTGGTGGCATCTCAATGCCACTCGGGAACCCTTCTGCTCACCTGCCTCTTCCTGCCTCAGCCCTGAACTTCCTACTGCATTGAGGTCTTGGTTCTTCCCATCCTTTTACTCTTGACCAGCTCCTTCTGCTCTTTAGTGTCTGTACCTACCAGCTGGGTCCCGTCATCCCCCTCACCTAGCCTCAGTTGTCTTAATTAGTCTGGGAGTCTTACCTTTGGTCTCTGGCTGGTTCTCACACCCACTCTGGGCTCTTGCCCCTTGGATTTCTCTGATCTCCTCCAAAGATGGAGGCTGACATCTTACCACCATGTCCATAGGGACTTGAGCTCTATGGAAGGTGCTGGCCAGGAGAGCCAAGGCAGCTGGTGCCATGTGCCCTCCAATCACTGGGCCCTGTGCTCAGCACCACTCACTCTCATTCACATCCAACTACCGTGTGGGGTTGAGGCAGCATGTCTGGTGTTCCTGTTGGCAGCAGAGGGCTGCTGTGAACACAGTCCTTGGGCTCAGGAGCTTCCTGGGTACAGCACCCTGTCCCAGACTCTTGGGACATAGTAGGAAACCCATTATAGCCAAGGTGGGAAGCTGCTTCCCACTTAGAGGGGAGATTATAAGCACTAAGAACTAGCCGGCTTCACCTAAGGCCACCCACCATAAGATATTGGAGATATTGGGGGGCTCAGGAGTAAGATTTCTCAGAAGTTACCTGGCTGGAATTTGAACCCAGGCCCTGATGATCCCAGACCTCCCTCTAGCCATTTTATCATTCCCTCACGATGGTCAGATAGCTCTGTAAAGTTGCCAGACTAGCTCTATCAGGTTGCCAGGGCACATCTGAGTGCCTGGTCTGTGCTGGGACAGCAGCGATACAACCGCTTCCCCCATTGTGCTGTCAAAGCCTTGCCTGGTAGCCTCGATGCAAAGCCCTACACAGTGAACACTTTGCTCATCTGGGTGGCAACCTGGACCAAGACATTGGTCATCCCTTGATTGTGAGCTCCCAGAGTCCTCTCCAGAGTGAGGTGTAAACAGCTGGAGCCATAGGTGAGGTCCCTCATATGTTCCAGGCTCCAGCCTAGAGCCCTTCCTGGTAAGGCAGGCCCCAGGCCCTTCAAGGCCATTTCTCTGGAAATGAGGGAAGCAGTGACCCCTGTGGGGTATTGAGGAAATCATGAGATCTTTCTGGGAGGGCTTCCTACAGTTTCCCATTTGGAGCAGGGGGTTTATATGAACACTCTAGGATTTGACCTATGTCTGGTCATGGAATTGTCACACACACTCTACGGTTATGTGGTGTCACTGTCTGCAGTTTATAAGAGGAGATACCAAGACTCTGGTCAAGATGGAACAACTGTGAGTTGACAAGGTGCTCAAACTGTGGTGGCCTGGCATCTGCATGCACACTCTCATTCAGTCCTCTCAGTCGCCCTCACTCTTCATGGAGGACACATTCTAGGACACGCTCTGTGACACAGGTTCTCCAGTCTCTGCTGTACAGTTCTACAACAGGACTGGGGAGCAGACTCCGTGCATAAAAAAACTTGCCATGCCAGTGCGAGCAGCTGACCTCCTACCTCCAGAATCCATGCAAAGGCGGCCCGGGTTCATCATCCCAGCACTCCTACAGGGAGATGGAAGGCAGAAGCAAAAGGACTCCCAGAAGTCCATGGGCCATCAGTGAACAACAAAGAGACCCTGACTCTAAGCAAAATGGAAGGTTGAGACCAAGAGTGGCCATCTGGTGCCCTCCATGAGTGTACCATAGAGTGTGGGTGCCTGTGTTCAGTCATACACAATCATTAGCATACACATAAAATGCCACAACATCTGAATTTAACCTACACAGTCCCCTGTGTGCTTGAGACACCTCTGGATTACTTCTGCTGACAATATAATTAGCCACTGTGCTTCTAGTTCATCTTACTACATTCTATTTAAGAAACAGCAAAGGGCAGTAGAGATGGCTCAGCAGTTAAGAGTTCTTGCTGCTCTTGCATAGGACCTGGGTTCTGTTCCCAGGATGCACATAAGGTGACTCACAACCATCTGTAACTCCATCCAGCTGATCCAATGAAGTCACACATGTGCGTGCACACACACACACACACACACACACACACACACACACACACACACACACACACATAAATAAAATCTTAGAAAGGAGAAACAAGAAGGAGAAAAATGCATCCGTGCTCAATATAGACTCGGCTATCGCAGCCTGTCTTCAATCTGTCTTCAGTTGACCACCATAAACTCAAAATCCAGGACAGATAAGAGAACAGCCAGATGTATGCTAGTCCCTCAAACTTCTCTCCTATACACACAGATAGAGTAGCTGGCAGAAATAAAACCAAAAGCCTAGGACTGTCTCCAAGACCTGGGACACTGCTGCGGGGTGTAACTGCCCACAGAGCCTGAAGAAGAAACCCAGCCAGCTTGTTGGGATTAAAAGCTTCCCAGGCTGAGATGTGTCAGCTTCTTTTCTGCTCCCCTGGCGGTGGCTGAGTCTACACACACCCCAGGACCTGATGGACCTGGCCAATTGGGGAGATTCAAGCAAAACTGCCCGAGTGAAGGCCCCCTCAGGTCTCTGCACTCACACAGCTCAGGCAGGGCTCAGGCAGCTCTCAGAGGCTGGCTTCTCTCAGCACTGGTGGAGACTGGTGGCCTGATTGATAGCAGCCTCTGTAGAAAGTGGTGCTGGGATTTTCCATTAGAACCAGGAAGCTCGCTGCTGTAGCTTTTTAGAAGGTCAGAGGGTAGGGCTGAGAAAATACTGACGAAGCAGCCAGCGGCCTCCTCCATGGGCCTTCAGGAATTTGTTCAGTCTGTTGACCTCCTGCCTGCCCTGGGTCTGAGGATGCAGCTATGTGCAAGGTGAGTTGGTGCTGATCTGAGCCTATATCCCACTCACACCCACCCACAGCCACTCCCAACCACAGGCACTCCATGTGGCCTCCACCTCGCTTCCTGTTTGCCAAGGAGGTCTTGGAGGATTCAGTCTTTTCCTGCCTCTTCCAGGAGTGTGCTCTCCTCCTCCTGCCTAGGGAGAGAGCATGGCTGAGATGTGGGTTGGAAAGACAGAACCTTATGCCCATTCCCTGTTTTTCTCTGCCTGTCCATCTGTCCTTCAATCCGTGTTTTTCTTTGTTCCTTCTTTCTCTTTTCTCCCCTCCCCATCCTCCAAACCCTGATCCATCCGTCCATCCTGTACACCCATGTCTAAGTGGCTCTGAACCTCTCCTGCATCTCCCAGGTGCTGAGATTCCGCCCTTAGTGTCTGTGTGGGTATTCCTTCAGGAGAAAAGGCCCGTGTTTCCTCCCTCAGACTGGGAACCCCTAATGGCAGGAGCTGCATGAAATAGGAGAAATTATCAAACACAGAACACTTCTTTTCTTTGTGTTGTACCAAAGCCCCCAGTTACCATGCCTTAAAGGCTGGGGAGGCAGAAGATGGTACATCAGTCACTTGTCCTCTTGCAAAAGCAGCATATTGAAGGAAGTTTATTGTGGCTCACAGTTCAAGGATGCGGTACAACAGGGAAGGCGCTGCCGCAGGAGCTTGAGGTAGTTGCTCACACGGCATCCACATTCAGGAAGCAGACAGAGATGGAGGCTGGTGCTCAGCTCACTTTTTCCATTTTATTCAGTCCATGGGATGGTACAGGCTACATTCAGGATGGATCTCCCCTCCTCGGTTAACTTAGTCTAGAAGCTTCCTCACAGCCACGCCCAGAGACTTGTCTGTTTAATGATTCTAGATTCTGTCAAGTTGACAGTCACTATTAACCACCACAGATGGCTCAGTCTTTTAAGTGATTGCCTGACAAGCACACAGACCTGAGTTAGATTCCCATGACCCATGTAAAAATCTCAGAACTGGAGATAGAAGCATCAATGGGGTTCAATGCCAGCCTAATTAGTGAGCTCCAGGCTCACCAATCAGACTCTCCAAAGGAGGTGGACACTCAAAGTTGTCCTCTGATCTCCACACACATGCAACTCTGACACATATGAGTGCACACGTACACACACAAACACACACACACACACACACACACACACACACACACACTCACGCAACCCTGGCACACACACACAGGTAGAATTTTCTTTTAGTTCCTTTAAAAGAAACTCAACACTTGTGAAGCAGAAAGATGGCTGCAAATCCAGTTACAGCTGAAATCTAAGCTCTGCCAATGCTGGTTTGGGATTCTGTGGGGTGCTGTGTCCTCTGGGTCTAGTGCAGGGTGGAGATGGGACCCAACTTCACGGAGAGAGAAGTTAATGTTCCTTGTCTCTAGCATGCCTAATGTGTCCACATGCTAGGAACTATTCTAGGACCAGAATATAATTGTGATAAGACAAACAAAATCCTTCCTCTGGTGGGGTAAGGAGACAGACCATTAATTAAGTAATTAGCAAGAAAATAGCAGGCGGTGATAAGTGCGGTGCAGATAATTGAGGATGGTGTGATGCCGAATAGCTAGTGTTCATTAGATGGCGGACCAGAAAAGAGGCAGCCTAGAAAGTGGCATCGACACTGGACTGTTTGATGAGGAGGAGGAAGCCATGCACAGGCCTAGGAGGAGAATGTCCTGTTGCTCTGATAAAACATTCTGACAAAAGCAACTTAAAGGAGAAAGGGTTTAATCCCTCTCACAGTTCAGCTCACAGTCCACATGGTGGGAAAGCCATAGCAGCAGCAGTGTGAGACAGTGGTCACATCAAATCCATAACGAGGAACACAGCGGGATGAATGCATGTTGCTGTTACTGTTCAGTTCCCTTTCCACGTACACAGTCCAGGATCCCAGATAGGGAATAGTGCCACCCACGGTGGGTGAGTCTTCCCACCTCAGTTAACCTAGTGAGGATAATCCACATAGGTTTGCTCAGGGGCCCATCTCGAAACCCCTTCTAGAGGTCATTGAATTGGCAACTGAGATTAACAATGGCAGAGAAGATGCCAGGCAGAGGCGCCACCTCGCCAAGAAATGAGCTTGGTCATGCTGCTGAATTCAGACCATGGGACTGGAACACAAAGGGGCAAAGGATAAAGAGTTTAAGCCAAAGAAAAGCCATGGCTGTCTCACAGCAGGCCTGATACAGTCCATCCTCAACACATTGGGACTTGGGATTTCCTGGAAAGGTTTGTAGTGTGTGTGCATGTGTTCATGTGTACTCTTGGTGTGTACATAGGCCAAAGGTCAAATGTCTTCCTCTATGGATCTCCACTTTCATGTGTGTATGTGTGTGTGTGTGTGTGTGTGTGTGTGTGTGTGTGTGTGTGTCTGTGTGTGTGTGTGTGTGTGTGTGTGTGTGTGTGTGTGTGTGTGCATGTATGCATGCATGTGTGCGGGTACACAGCCTAATGTCAAGTGTCTTCCTCTACAGATCTCCACTTATTTTTCGAGACAGGCTCTCTTGCTGAGCCCAGAACTCAGCGATCCAGCTAGACTGTTTGCCAGTGAACATCACTCTTCCTGTCCTTGCATTATTCCCAGTGCTAGGTTGCAGACAGGTGCCACTATTCCCAGCATTTATGTGGGTGCTGGGGATCTGAACACAGGCTCCCAAGGTTGTTCAGCAAGCACTTCAAGGACTGAGGCATTCTGGAAGCCCCTGTGCTGAAGAATTTCATAGAATCTAGCTTAGGTTTCCAAAGGAATTCTCTGGCCGTGGTACAGAGCCTGGACAATGAGGGAATGTCAGTCAGGAGCAAAGGCAGTGAGTGGCACATTAGCAAAACAGGCCCAACCTCAGTGGCAGGGTGTAACATTTACTTCTCACTGACAAAATCAGAGGTGCGGCTGTTCTTGATGAGGCGGCTCTGAGACCCAGGTACATTCCATCTGTGCTATCTAGTTTTATTTCAACTTGACACCAGGCAGTCATTTGGGAAGATGAAACCTCACTTGAGAAAATGCTCCCACCAGATTGGCCTCTGGGGAATTTTTTTTAATTAATGATTGACATGGGAGGGCCCAGCTTACTGTGAGTGGTGCCACTCCTGGCCTGGTGGTCCTGGGTGCTATAAGAAAGCAAGCTGGGCAAGCCATGAGGAGCAAGCCAGTCCAGGATCTCTGCTTAGTCCCCACCTCTGAGTTCCTGCCTTGTGTGCCTGCCCTGACTTCCCTCAGTAATGGAGTATGACCTGATAGTTATAAACTAAAATAAACCTTTTATTCCTAAGTAATTTGTGGTCATGGTGTTTCATCACAGTAATAGAAACCATAACTAAGACACCAACTAATAAATGGGGAACCTGCATAAGATGGAACTAGACTTGATATAGGTGACAATGGTGTGACTAGCACAATATATGAGACCACTGGCAGTGGGTCCAAGATCTAACTCTAATGCACAAACTGACTTAGTGGAGCCCATTCTACATGGAGAGATACCTTGCTCAGCCTGGACACAGGGGTGTGGGGGATGGAGAGGTGCCTTGGACCTGCCTCAAAAAGATGATGGAACAGACTTAGTAAACTTCCTAGGGAAGGCTGTATCCTCTCCAAGAGGATACAGCCAAGAAGCAAATGGGAGGTAGGGGAGAGTAGAGGGAGAGGGAAGAGAGGAGGGAGGGGCAACTGGGATTGGAATGAAAAAAATTAATAATAAAAAAATGACACCAACCAACTAATGTTCCCTTTCAATGTGCATGGAGGCCATCTGAAAAGATGTTACTCAAATACAGGAGAGCCACATTCTGCTTTGTGGTTGCAGAAACAGAAGCTCATATTCCATTGGCCAGAATTTGGCAGTAGCTGCAAGGGAGGCTGGGAAATACAGTTTTTTCCAGTTGCTCGGGTAGAAGCTAGCACAGTGGGATCTGGTGAGCTCAGAGCACCATCTGTGATGAGGTCAGAGGTAGATGTGGGGAGGAGAGTTGGGAGGATCCTACGGACTCCAGAGCAGGGCTGATGGTGACTGCATGTGACTGGTGGCAGTGGGGAGGCAGACAGATGTAGAGTGTCGTTGGACGCCTGCTGCTATGCTTAACTGGGAAGCTCCACTCTGCTGAACTCTTATTTTAGTAATTCCTCACAATGGGGACATTGTCCTCTTCTCTTGTAGGATGAGGTCAAATTCCCCAAATGGCTTTGCTCTACCCCGTGACGTCGGTAGGCAGAGACATTCTCCCAGCAAGGTTTTCAAATGTGGCAGTTGTAACCCTTGGAGTGTGGTGCTGGAGTGGTGTTTAGAGGTGTTCGTGTTTTCTCTCTGCATTTATCAGGGGAAGGAGTGCCCCAGAGGTGACCGTGGACTTGTCCCCGTTGCAGAGGTGGTTGGTGTCTAAGCAGGGGTTGAGTCTGGGTGTCTCATGTGCCTCCCATGCAATGTATAAATTTCAAATTTCTCCTTCTCCAGAAAGGCCAAGGGTGCAGACAGCTGGGGAAACTCGTGAGGGTAACGTGTCTCCCCGGTGTCATCTGCTGAGACCTGAGGAAAGGGCAAGAGGGAGCTGGGTCCTGAGGCCATCGTGGGGTCTCATCCACTTTGGCCACCTCCTCATCTTGCCTTCTTATCTTCTCATTTCTCACTCCCTGAACCCCAGTCTTCTCTTTTAGAAGGAGCTGAGGATGCCAGCCCCATGTGGTTGTGACAAGGACATGCTGAAGCTAGAGGCTCAAAGAGGACGCTGGGAAATTCTCAATAATGGGCCTAGGAACAGGACAGGGGAGCCCTTCTGCAGCCCAGCCCCTAACACCCTACGTACTAAGATGGCTTAGCTTATTCTGGATCCCACCAACTAAACTTCTCATGTGTCAGCTTTAAGCTTGCAAACCACCTTCTGCCCCGGTGCCACTGTTGTCATGGTCCAGGTCTTTCTGCCTTGTCTGGTGCCACTGGCGCCAGGCAAGTGGTCTCCAGGCTTCTATTCTGTTCTCCGGTCAAATAATTCATGAATCAGGATGAGTATAAAAAGTACAACCCATCATCAAGAGGCTCCTCTCCCATGCCACCCTCCACTGTGCAGGAGTAAGGCCTGGGTACAGCTAAACACCCTTGGACCCTTAGCCAGAGACCCCAGGAGGGCACAGGAAAGCCAAGCTTCCCCAAATCACCTGACCAGCCACATTCTCCCTGGGGGCACTGGTGAGTGTGGTGGTACCCACCCACAATCCCAGCACTCTGGAGGCTGAGGCAGGAGGATCTCAAGCCCAAAGCCAGCCTGGTCTGGTCTCAGAAAGGGCAGAGGCTTCTAATGTTTGTTTTGAATCAAATCAAGTGTGTGGGGGAGAGAGAAAGCTGTCCTTGGAAACAGAGCCATGTTCTAGGACTCTGGCAATAGCTCACGGACCCTCAGAAGCTGTGTGGGCCCTGCACAGCTCTGTGGCCCTGCTCAGGGAGCTGTAGGCTGGACCCTACTGCCCTGTTGCTATCCATGGGCACTCAGAGGCAGCTCAATAAAGAGAATGTTAAAGCCTTTTAATGCTTCACAGGGAATCTATCCTTTGCCAAAGTACCAATTAAAGAGGCAGACAGTTCAACATGACTTTATTACCTACATTTGGTTTGGAGGGGAGACTTGAGTAATGAAGGCCCCAACACGTGTTCCCACCCCTGCTTACTCCAGCGGGGAATGTATGGGTAGTCTCCAGGGGCTTGCCTCCTTTTGGTCTCTAACTAGAGTAGAGGACACTCTCCCGTGGGAGTGTCCCTGCCACGGAGAGAAGGGTATCATGGAACTAGGAACCCAGAGAAACTCTCTGAACAGAAGTTATCAGCCAAATGATGGAGGGTGGAGGACACTAGACACCTGGGTCAGAGACCCTGGAAACAAAGGTGGGACCAAGGAAGCCAATCTAGAATGACAACAGACCATTCTATGGCTTAGACACTGTGCTAACTACTTTACATATGCCCTCTGACCTGCCAGACCACCCTGTGCCCCTGGCTCTGTTGTCATGATTCTGTAGATGGGGAAACTGAGGCCCAGGTCAGTCCAACCAGCCAGTCTTATGGCTACTGCTGGAGCCATGCAGGTGGTCTCAGGGTTTCTGCTGTCAGCTCCAAGGCTAAAAAGTGGAAAGAGAAGTAGGGAGGATTCGGGAGCAGCACATTTGTGAGATAGACTGTCTGCTCTCAAAGCCCACCGGTCTCCATATCATCCTTCTGACTTCCCCTGAGAACATCTCTCTCTGTCCACTCAGGCATCAGAGCTAGCCCCTCCCCCCACTGGGGCTGGCCTGGCCTAGACCTGTCTCTTATTGGCTATCCCCATCCTTCCTATGCTAATAGATGCCATTAAAATGATATCCCTTACAAAGGACTCTCTGTTGGATGGTCTCAGGTTTCGTTAACGGTCTAAGGATTCCTCACTGACCATCATCTGGGCTGCTGCACCATGTTCGGATATAGATGGTCCAGTAAGGTGTCTGTCATGGTACCACCTCATTCTAGAATCTTCTGAAGAGACTCTGCCTGTATCTAAAGCCCATAAGAGCAGTGGTCACTCAGATATGTGTCTCTCCATCCAGCCAACCATCTACCTGCCTATCCATCCCTCTACTGATCTATCTGTTTATCTATTCACCCATCTGTCCATCCATCCACCTGCCTGCCCATCCTTCTATATATCCATCCACACCCATATAGCCACTTATTTATTCACTCACCTATTCATCCATCATTCATCCAACATCTACTCACCATCCATCCATCCATCTACTCACCATCCATCCATCCATCCATCCATCTACACACCATCCATCGTCTTCCTACACACCCATACATCCATCTTCCTACACATCCATCCACTCACCATCCATCCATCTTCCTACCCATGCATCCATCCACTCAGCATCCAGCTACCCACCCTTTTATAAGCATCCATCTGTTCACCATGTATCCATCCATCTGCCCACTCATACATAGATGCATCTATCCATCCACACACTCATCCCTCTACCCACACAAGCATGCATCTATCAATCTGCTTAGCACCTATTTTTTATCATGGCTTCTTCCACTGTGCCCTTAGCAACATAGCTAGAACTTTCTAGACACTGGAGGGTTAGCTGGCTCCATTCATTGACCTTGACACTCAGTGGCCTGCGGTGATCCCAGGGAAAGTGACAGGTCAGGTTCTGCCCAGACCTGTACTTGCAGTCCCCAGTCTTTCTTTCAGAAGAGAAGATGGCTCAGTTGGTCAACTGCCTGTTATGTCACCATGAGGAGCTGTGTTTAGATCCCTGGCCATAAAGCTGGGTGTGGAAACTGCCTGTAATCCCAGCAGAGTAGCTCAAGGACTGTCCATGGCGCTTTCTACTCTTGGCAGTCACAGAAGAGCAGCCTGACACAGACACCACCAGCCAGGTCCTTCCAGGAAGACCTTCTAAGCACTGTCCACCCTGCTTGGCAGTCCTGTTGGTCTGTCCATTGTGGAAACTCTCGGAGAGTCTTTTCACTGACCTCTAGTCCTTTCTTCCCCTCTGTCTGCCAGGCCCCTGGGAAGGAGAGACCATCCCAGCAAAACATTAACTTCCTAAAGACTTTGAACAAAGCCATTCAAATCCCCGCTCCCCCAACCTCTCAGAATACTAGAGAGATGGAGGCCAGGTCCCCTTTCCTAGACACAGCTTGGATGCCAGCAGAGCCACCCTCTCTCTCCCTTGGCTCCTGTACTCACTTCTGGTTCCTGCCAGGAAAGGGCTTGCTAGCTGTCTCCGCAGCTCACGTCTCAGTGGCTTCTCTCTGCTCTTGGTAATATTGGATTAGCCCACTTTCTTGAAAGCTGATTTCCTATTTGCATAATCCTCCCCTCTTGGAGTTTCAAGGCCCTTGGTGATAAGCCGATGGGCCAGGGCAGTCAAGCAAATTATACTGTTGATTCTGAACAGCTGTTGAAAGTGGAAGGAGGGTTTTTTTTTTTTAAGGAAGTCAACATATTATTTTTAATCTTCATACTCCTTGTGACCAGCAGTGACATTCTCATGTGGGATGCCTTTGCCTGTGCCTTGTGGAATGTAACCCCCTTCACCAAACCACAGCAGGAGAGGTGAAAGTCAGAGCTAAGGAGGGACTTCCCATGGAGCAACTGCACAAGGGAAAAAAAAAGCATAGAAAAGCCCTTGGAATGTCAGTGCCTTTCATTTTCTATAGAGATAAAACACAATCCCATAGTCACTGCCTTGGAACACAGCATTGGCTACTAGGACAGGTGACAGGCCCTGTCCCTGAGGATGGTGGAGACAGCAGGGGTTTCTAGATCTCCAATGTCAAGTCCTGGTTGGAGCCGAAACCAGCTGACTCCACTCCCCTGATGTCTTGACTAACAGCTCAGTTCCCATCAGCAAACACTGACTATTGGCCCACTCTGTGGCAAAGACCTTTTCCCTGAGTGCCTACTATGTGCCAGTCCCACACGACACCACCCAGAGGTACTTACTGTGAATCACAGGTGACAACAGGAGAGCATCCAAGAGGGTGTGTCCTTCTTTGGGGGGCCTCCTTGCTTTGTCCAGCACTGAACTCAGAGCCCCCTCCCTCCCCAGACTTCCCTTCTGTACAACACCCCACCTACACCCCCATTGCTTCCCTCCTGCTCACTCGAAAGTGAAAAACTCTGGGCGAGGGTGAAAGCCTGTTGCTGGGGTTTCTATCGGCCCTCCCACAACCCTTCGCAATCCTACTTGATTTTTGTTTAGTTTTTTCTTTTTTCATTCAGTAGCCCAGGCTAGCCTTGATCTCAGCGCATTCCTCCTGCCTCAGGGCTGATGTTATGGGTATAAGCCACCAGGCTCAGCTTGTCTTGGCTAACCAAGGAATGCAGTGCCACAGAGGTGGGAGGAAAGGCACAATGAGCATGACAGGTAAGGGGCTCTCTAGCTGTAGGGTTTCCCGTGACCTTGACCTTGGCCACTGGTGCTTTGGGCAAAGCCAGGGAGGATGAAGGGGGGCACCAGTTTGGGAAAAGGAAGGCCACCAGAGCCTCAGTTTCCCCACATGTAAATAAAGGGTCCTGTGTAAGACCCTTCAAGCAGACCACTCTTCCACGAGGGAAGTGTGAAGCATAGGGTAGCTCAGACTGGGCTGTGTCCTAGAGCCTGTGTTTGTGCCTGCACAGTCCCAGAGCGGAACCCATACATGAGAGACATCAAGCTCCACCACATGTCGGTGAGTGGGATGTGTGCAAAGAAAAGCCACATTAGGTACCAAATCGGTAACTCACCACGATCTCTCTGCCATAGCCTCCCGTTTCCAGGGACAGGTCCTGGAAGCTAAGGGGCTCCTCTGACTTCCTAGCCGGCAGAGCACTCAAGGATCCAGGTGGGCCAGCTCCTCAGTCCTCCCTCCCCTCTACCTCTGCTGGGTCCCTTTGACAGCAGGTAAAACACTAATAAATATTGAAAGAAAGGGAAATGGCTGTGGCTGCTGAGCCTCTGGGTGAATAAATAAAAGAGCAAGAAAGAAAAAGATCACCCCAGGTTGGGTGCCGGCCAGATTGCCTGGTGGCCAGGGGATGAGATCCGATCCGACATTAGTATACTGCAGAGAGCATGTGCTTGGGGCCAGCCCACGGAGGTTGGCACCTTAAGTGTTCAGTGTGGCCACTCTGAGGGCTGCCTCCTCAACTATAAAAGGAGCAGGTCCACACCCACCCCGTGTGTCAGGGTCAGAGAAAGGAGCCTCCAGCTTCATAGTGAACAGCAAGCACACAGTAGGTGCCAAATGCAAGAAGCTGACCCTGTCCCAGGACTGTGGCACAGGAGTGGGGGTGTTCAAAACTGTGCTCCTCTGTGATGACAGTGAAGAACAGAGAGGGCCAGGACATGATGCCCACTCATCCCTTGGTGACAGCTTGCTTGTGAGTGTCCTTCACCCTCCCCAGAGCCTCATGCATTCTAGTTGCCCCATGTGGCCCTCATTGAGGAATTTGTGTACATGTATGCTAGGCATGTCCACTCGTTCCTGGCAGAGGGAGGGGGCCAACGAACAGAGGAATTGGACGGGAGGTAGAGGAAAGAAGTGAAGAGATAGGGACCCTGAAATGTCACAAATGGAAAGGGGTGTTAGAAGGCTCCCTGCAGACAGGCCTGGCATGCCCCAGCAGCAGGGAGAGATGGTGCCTGGGTGCTGTGCAGACTCTGTGTGAGAATACCAGCTGTCACTGGCTAGATGTGTGTGTGCTTGCCCAGACCCCTCCATCCCAGAGCCCCTGTTTCCTTCCTTCTCTGATGCTGTACGAACCACCTCTCATCACTGATAGCTGGGTCTCTGGCCCACAGAGCATTCTGAGCCATGATAGCCTTTCCTACTGGGGCTGAAGGAGCAAAGTGGATGAGCAGAGGCCCAGGATGGGCACAGAGGGGACCCTCAGGAATAAATATTCGGTGACATCTTAGAAGGACTTCCTGTTGGAAACAAGGGAATGGGCGGGTGGCCAGTCCAGAGGCCCAAGACCAAACAGGATCCAAGAGACCCAGGGACGCTGGCAAGATGGCCAGCATCCTCAAAACTACGGCATGGTCACCATGGAGACCCATCCTGGCCTTGGCCAGTGGTCCTCTCCACCTGTATCAGGGCTGAGGACTCCATGAGGTCCTTTGCATTGAGGACAGGGGCAGCCTGGCAGATGTCAGTGCCACACCCTTAGTCTCACCTGCTGATCCATTGGCTAGAGCGCAGGGTGGGGCCCTTCTGCTCCCACACCTCATCCCACCCATTCTCCAGCTCCCTGTCTGTGCCACACCAAACTCATGAGAGCCACAAGCGCTTCAGGGGATCTTGGGCAATTACATGAGGTGACACACGAGACAGATGGCGGCTGGCTAGGATGTGAGGGAGTGGAACAGGAAGAGGAGGAAGAGGCATTAGGGAGAGAAGGAAGGTGTGGGGAGGAGTAGCGAGGAGGATGGGGAGGAGGGAGGAGGAAAATGAGAGAAGGGAAAGAGGAGGAGGGAGAGAAAAGGAATGAGGAGGAGAGGAGGAAGAGGAGGAGAAGGAGAGAGAGGAAGAACTGCCAACACCAGCATCCCAGGCGCCCTCTCCTGTGACTCAGAAGGTACAGCAAGAAGGGCTGGGGTGCGACCATCAGAAGCTGGGAGTCTCATGAAGCTGCTGGCCTGAGGCAGTGACCTGAGCATCGGCAACTTATTCTCATGTGATCCAGGGCTAGCTGTGGGGCTATCCCAGATCAGGAGGGGGGTGAAGACTACCCGGTTGGGGTGGCTGCTGAGCCCCCAGGGAAGCATCCAGAGCGGTCTTAGTAAAGCTGCTCCAACTTCAGTACTCCTAAAAGTCACCCCAGAAAGCCTGTTACCCCATGGGCTGGAGGGATGGCTTGGGGATTAGGAGCATTGGCTGTTCTTCCACAGGACCCATGTTCAATTCCCAGCACCCACCTGGCAGCTCACACTTGTCTGTAACTCCAGTTCCAGAGGATCTGACACCCTCACACAGACACATGTGCAGGCAAAACATAAATGTACATAAAATATTTAAATCTTTAGGGGAAAAAAAGAACATTCAAGAACTTCCCTCTGGAGTGCCTGACTCGGCAGACCTAAGAACCCAGGATCTTGCACTCACTAGACAAGAGTACTGACACTGAGGTGATGAGGGCCCAGGAGCCACACCGACCCTACCCTAGCTGGTGTCTGTCCCCACTCCAGTGTTAGCTGAGGAGAGCTGATAGGATATTGCCTCTGGTGGGGCCTCTCTGAGTTTCGGCTTCCTCATCCTTAAAACCAAAATAATTCGGACAGAAAGTCTTTCTGAAGACTTCAGGAGAGAGGCCTGGTGGGCATGCCCAGCACATAATAGGTGCACAATAAAATGATATTTTTTTTCCCCTGCTGAAATTTTGCTGGGTTTTTCAACCCAGGTCCAGTCAGTTTTGCTACTGAATATGTCAATACACACACACACACACACACACACACACACACACACACACACACAGAGTGTTTTTAAAAATTAATTTAATAGTGTAAGTTCCGGTGCCCTTGAGGTCTGCTCAGCCAGACTGACTACTCAGCCCACCCCCGACCTCCCCCGCCAAAAGCCAGGATACTCTCAGCTCTCACTGACTGCCCATCCCCCACGACTCCAGCACACTCCCTCCTTTCTGTTTCCTCTTCCCCAGTTAAACAAAACCACCCAGCCGGGCAGGTCATCTGACGGGCTGCATGTAATATCTAAGTGGGAACAACAACTCATCAGACAGAGCGGTTCACAATTGCTGGGGATGAAACTATTTTCTTTTCAATCTTCCCTGAAAAGTGACGGATAATAACCAGCCTGGAGATTGTAATATTATTAGGGCCCAAAATAAAATAAACCCCTTAACTGCTTCCTCTCACACAGAGAGGACAAATCGTTCCTTCACACATTTAAATAAAGTGATTGTTTTCCCTGCTCGTTATCTTAAATTCTGAGAACTGGGGGTCCCTCCCTCCCTCCCTTCTAAGGGGATGGTCCATTTCCCTTCTCCTAGCATCTCCAGTGGGGTATCCATCCCTGCTTCCCACCAGTGTCATGTTGAGACCCACCAACAAGGAGGACATATTTATGGACCAGCGGTGGTAGGTCTGCTCCTCATGAACCCCAGCAGCATACAGAAAGTTGTGGGGAGCATGTGTACCATGCTGCTGTTGGATGCTGTGGGCCATGCCTTGGTTTTTTTCAGCTGTGAAATGGGCAGAGAGCACATGAGCAGAATCTTCCTTGGATCTCTTGACAGGACAGGAGGATAGGTGACACCTGGGCAGAGAGTCAGAAGTCTGTGGACCTGGACATTTTTATTCCAGGGACAGATGGAAACTATGCAACAGGTGTCTCCGTGCTGGGAGAATCTGTAAACTGAAGCCATCTCCTGAGAGGCCCTGGGTTCAAGAGGGTTCTGAGGGCAGCCTGCCTCCTCTATACCTCTCTCTGATCAGCTATGACACACTGCCCCAACTTCCCCCCCTCTGCCAGAGGGAGGGGCAGCTGTCAATCCAGCCTCTGAGCAGCAGCTCCCCTGTGACAGATGTCTTGTGAATGCCAGCAAATGTGCTTCGTTACCGACATACGTCAAAATCCTCTATTTTTACCAACCTGAACCCTTTCCTGCGACCTGGAAACCCCAAAAGGTCTAAACACTGAAAAGCAGAGTGTTGGGGAGACAGCTGGGTGAGAGGGGTGTATCTGGCGGCAAACTGAGCCCAGCTTGGTGCACTTGATGTCAGCCCAGTCCTGTGACAGGAGGTTTCTCATAGTCTCTATTTATCTCACTTAACAGGCAGTCCAGATGCTTAGCTGCAGAGATATTAGTGTGGTTGATTATGGAGTGAGCCCTCTGCCGTGTGTGTGTGTGTGTGTGTGTGTGTGTGTGTGTGTGTGTGTGTGTTCCCCAATCAGGATGCGGCCTGAGTTCCACATGTGGGGGGAATTGGCATCTGGTGATGTCTAGGAAGAGTCTCACATTCCTGCAGTTTCGTCCCCCCATCCCGCCCCCTCAATCACACACACAGAGTCTCCAGGTTCAAAGTTAGTGCTGTCCATAACCGTCCACTTCCCTGCCCACACCCTGCAGCTGGAGGCGAGGGTGTCCATCCCCAGGCTTGCTGGCCCCCACCCCGCCCCCACCCCTACACACACTGCTGGCTGAATCCTCCGCTCATCACACAGATTTTTGTTTTTGGCACAAGATCCACACAGCCAGGGTGCTCAAAACAGAAGTTTCCCCCGGCAAACTGCCTCTTCCTAAAGCTTGGAGAACAGCAGACAGGGAGGCCCTCTGGCCAATCAGCTGTGTCCAAGACCTGGACCTTCCCTGGCATTTCTGGTAGCAGGGTTCTGGACTGAGTGAGAGATAAAGAGCTGGAAGAAAGAGAGAGCACTGAGGATTTCATGGAGCCTGATTTGGGGGAGGGAGTCCCTTTCTTATAGGCTATGCAGCCCTCGTGGAGACAACCCTGCAATGTATCTCATGGGTTCTACAGTAGCATGGTATTACTAGTCACTGCTGCTGACCACTGGCTGCGTGCCAAGTCCTACTATTCCAAGTAGTTGATGTGATGCAGATCATTCAATGCTCGAAACACCTTGCCAGGTGTCCGCTGCTATTCTTATTAGACAGCAGAGGAGATTGAAGCTCAAAGAGGCTAAGTGAGTTGTTCCAAGTCTCACAGCCCATTTCCAAGGGAGCCAGGAGCTCGTCTCAGGCAGCTGGACTCTAGAACCCAGATTCTTGACCACCCATGTGTCATTATCTGTTGCCATGGTGATGCTGTGCAGCAGATGCCTGAGGAGCCTCCTAGGCAGGCAGCAATAGCAATGGGTGCTTTGTGCTCACCCGTCTGGGGGGATGCCGGGGCAGCTGTGCTTGCTCACATGTCTCGGGCTGGCTGACTGTTGGCTAACCCAGGCTGGCCTTACAGGGACATCAGCAGTGGCTCAGCCCTGTCCCCTGTCGGCCTCTAGCAGACAGCTCAACAGATTTCTGTGGGTATATCAGAAACTCGTGTGCTGTTCTTGAAGGCTGAATGAGGTTTGGTGCCCTCTGGTCACCTCTTCCTCTTAGCCAGTTCCAGGGCCAGCCAGTAACTCAGTCAGGAAGCAGATGTTGGCTCTCTAGGGAGAGACGCTGAGGGGTCTCAACTCACCATATCACAAAGTATCTCTGTTCCTTCAGCTTTGCAAAGTCTGGACCTTCCTGGGTCTCTCAGCTGTACAGCCATGGACCCCACCTTTGAGAAGGTCCCAACTAATCCCCCAGGAGCACAGAAACAATAGCTCCTTGTGTTCTGCCTCCAGTGTCTCCCAAGACAGGGAATAGGTACCATATCCCTCCCTCGGAGGAGACAGGTATGAAGAAGGGAATCACCCTTAGCTCCAAGAAACCCATGGAGGGACAAGAGTCTTCTTTGTGGGACCCCCATCCAATGGGGACGGCACCGACCTCATTCTAATGGGACTCGGTCACAGAGTGCATGGGATGAACACATGATCAGAATACAGTAAGACACAGATGGCCGGATGCATAAGAGACTGGCTCCAGGGGTCAGCTTGGTGGGCATCCCGGAGGAGGCAGTTTGGCCTCATTCAGGAGACAGAGGGAGCTCTCAGTGCTAGTGTGTATGGCGAGTCTGTGTGCTGGGGAGAGAGGATGTGGACAACTGATTTTCCCAGTCCTTGCTCATTGATGAGCCTCCAGTCTGCCCTGCTCTGGGCTCCACCCAGGCCTGAGACTCTTCTGGACCCTCTTTTCAGGGAAAGTGAGAGAGAGGGAGGAAGTATGGAGGAGGAAGAGGCCTGAGGTTCCTTCAGAAAGCTAGGAGGAAAGACAGCCATTGAGGAGTAGAGGGGACATCAGACTCTGCAGCTGGCCCTGTGATGTCCTCAGGCCTGGAGCTCTCTGAGTACAGCATCAAATGGCCAGCTCTGGTTTTGAGGCCATGAAGGTCAGAGTGGGGGGAGCTGAACCTTGGGCATGATGCCTGGGATCCAGGGAGCCATAGCCCAGGCCCTGGACCACCAGCTGCTCAGGAAGGGTAATTTGGAAGCCACCATTTTACCTATCACTATAGTGTCTACAGCAATAGGTGAAATGGTTGCAGCTGACACTGTGGGATCTAGGGCTTCAGACAGATACTATGTGGTTCCCATGAAAACATTTGTCTGGATGGCGGCAGACAGAAGCTGCAGGGAGGGCCTCCCTCTCAGTACCAGCTACTGGGTGTAATTCCCAGCCCTGTTCCTGGCTCATGGTAGGTGCTTGAAGCAAAGGTCCACAAGCAGGATGGGTGAGCTGGCCTCCCTCCCCACTTGATGGGAGTCCAAAATGGAGGCTCCCTTGTTCATCTGCATACTGAGTTACAATCAGCCTGAATAGATCAAGAACGCCAGGGTGTTAGTGATGGCACACATTGAATGTATCTGTGAGGGCACGTCTAACCAGGATTAGCAGAGTTTCAGAAGGCCCACCCTGGATATGGGAAGACCCATCCCATGGGCTTGGGTCCCCAAATGAGAAGCCAGCTGAGCACAAACACCATTCTCTTCCTCTTGGTCTGCCAGGCTGTGAGCCAGCAGCTTCCAGTTCCTGCTGCCACAGATCAGAGTGGCTTCTGCCGCCATTCCTTCCCCTCAAACATGAGCAGCACAGACCCTTCCTCCTCTAAGTCACTTTTTTCAGGTATTGCTCGCAGTGGCAGAAAAAGTAAGTAATAGCTACAACGACCTGAGCCCAGGCCTTACTCTATTTTCTTGCACTGGTCCTCTTTGGAAGATCCAGGTGGACACTTAGTGTTCAAGCCATCTGGGAGCACATCTGGCCTTTGGCATCCTGTCTCTCAGTACCAGCTGCCTTCTGCCAGCCACACTGGCATGCACACACTGGCATGCTCAGCCAGGCAGCCTGAATACTATCAAGTTCAAGGGGCCCCCTTGAACTCACTTTCCTCATGGAAAAACCGAGGGGCTTTCCAATATTCTGGAAGATTCCTTTAGGTCCTCTGAACTGCTGACTCACATGTTATGAGTAGGAGGGAAAAAACTACTTATATCCCTCTTTATCATCCCTGCCCTATGCACACACACACACACACACACACACACACACACACACACACACACACACGTGTAACCAAGCACATATGAACATGCATATATAGACACACAAAAGTAATGCATTTCCCAAACCCCGGTTTTCTAGGAAAAAGGAGCCAAGGACAGAGCATCCTCAGCTACCTGTGACCCCCTCAGTGCTCTCTATATTTGCATGTACTCCCCCCAAATTCCATATGCCCCAGGATGGTAGGCACCTTTTCTCCCTGCCCACTTAAGGCATACCATCCCAGTGCTAGCATGCATTCCTACCATCAAGAAGGGCCAGGCCGAACTCCACTCATGGTTGCTTAGAGTCCACCCCGGACTTCACATCAGTGTCTGGCCACAGGAATGGGAATGACACTGTCAGCCACACTGGAAACAGGTCGGACCTGGTGCCGGTGGCGTTTCCTCTCGCCTTCCGTGCAGACTCCAGGCCCCTTTGTGTCATGTCTATCAGATTTCAAAAGGGAAAGAAACTGTCCCAGCTGGTGCCATCAAATCTGTCAGCCACTGCTCCCCATGGTAGGCTGTGTGGATTTGATGCCCCAGCAGCCTTCCTGCCAATCACATCTCATTCTCCTGCCGAGGCCTCACCTTTGACACTTTAGTACTTACCTGACAATGCAGGGCGTTTCCAGGTTCTACTTTGCAAGCCAAAGAGGCCTGGAAGAAAGCAGAGGCCATGTCATCTTGGGACACCAGGCCCCAAAAAAGATGCCAAAATAGGAGAACAAGGGAACCTTGCAGTCCAGACAGGCACTGAGGGATGGCTCTCCACCTACCTCATAGGGATAGAGACGGAGAATGAGCCGTCACAGGCTTCGGTGCAATATCTGTTAGCAGAAACATCTTTCCATCTGTGAGTTCCTGACAGCTATGAAGCACTGCCTTTACACAATGACACCTGTCTCTTCAGTGTCACCCTCTCTGCTTCATGGAGGACGTAGGACTAAGGTAACCAACTCATGACAGCTTGCCCAGGCATTTTCCGGTTTCTGCTCAAAAGGCTCCTGGGTGAATGAGCAGGTTGCTGTAGTTCTCTCTGTCTCTGTCTCTGTCTCTGTCTCTCTGTCTCTCTGTCTCTCTGTCTCTCTGTCTCTCTGTCTCTGTCTCTCTCTCTCTCTCTCTCTCTCTCTCTCTCTCTCTCTCTGTGTGTGTGTGTGTGTGTGTGTGTATGTGTGTGCTTGCATCTGTGTCTCTGTCTCTCTCTCACTGTGTGTGTGTATGTTCACATATGTGTGGAAGCATGCATGTGGACGCCAGAGGTCAGCATCAGAGCTCTTTCTCAATTGCTCTCTGCTTTATTTTATTTACTGGTGCTTGTGTCTGTTTGGAGGCATGGTTGTGTCATGACATGCCAGCAGTCAAAGGGCAGCCTGTGGGAGTCAGTTCTCGCCTTCTTCCCTGGGATTCAGGACCAAGCGCGGGTTGTGAGGCCTGTAGAGCATCACCTATTCTTGCTGAGCCACCTCCTCAGCTCTCCACCTTACATGTCTAGGCAGGGTTTCCCACTGAACCTGGAGCTCATTGATTCAGCGAGACTGGGTCATCAGCAAGCCCCAGGGACCTTCCCATCCCCACAGTGCTGTGACTACTAGCATGCCCCACTGTGTCCAGGGATTTGAACTCGAGTCTTCATGTTTGTATGACTTAGCACTTCACTGCCTGAGCCATCTCCCTAGCCCTGACTTCCAGGTTTTAAATGTGAGGGTCCCACATTCTGGTCACTGTTTCCATCCCAAGCCATTCTGGGATATTGTGTACCTGTCTCCATCCTGCTGCCTTCCCCACACACCCAGAGTGGCCAGATGACATTCCATAACCACAGTGGCTGCGCCATCAGCCTCAGCTATGAGGCCTTAGTCGAAGCCTGTGGCCCCTGGTGGCTGTAGGCATGCCTACCTGTGTCTCACCAGCCCCTGAGACCAGAAGTCACACAAGGAAGTAACTGCAGACCGCACATTTTGTTCTTTCCTCACCTTGGGAAGGGGCTGTCACAACCCATTTTACAGATGGGGAGCCTGAAGGTCCCCATGTAGATGCCAGTTCTGTGTCTTTCAATGGATCAGTTCACTGGAATGTGGACCCAAGGCTGCATGACTGTTGATTCAACATGCTTCCTGTCCCCTCTCTTAAGTCACTCTGCCCATGCAGTCCTGGCTCTCTGGGATCAGGAAAACAAAATACACCAGATCTATAATGAAAAGCAAATGGGATTTTTTTTTCCTGGTTGTAATAATGTCAAGTGTTTGTTCAAAGCCAGGTAAAGATTTTTTAAATGTCCTAAGTGATTCTGATTGGATAGCCTCCTTATAATAAGAAGTCAACCCAACTCTTCAATACTCTTGCTGGAAGAGCATGCCCCCTGCTGGGCAGAGGGACAGTGGGAATTCTATGTACCCCGACAAAGACCCAAGCTTGGAGTTATCTCTACTGTGGTCTAGAAGACAAGGGTCACCCTGTGGGCTCTGGTAGGGAGTCAGGGATTCTGGGTGAGACTAGCTCCATAATGAACACACTGCTGTGTGTCGTGGGGCAAGTTTCTCAGTGTGTCTGGTAGATGTCCTCAAGATTCACCTCAAAGATGATTCCTTCTGGGCTGGGGAGATGGCTCAGTTGGTAAAGTGTGAGGACCTGACTTTCAATTGTTGTGGTTGTGTACCCCTGTGGTTGTGTACCCCTGTGTCCCCAGTGATGGCAAGATGGGAGATGGAGACAGGCAGATCCCTAGTTCTCTGCTCAGTCAGCTAAGCCTATTTGATAAAGTTCCAGGCCAGCAAAGACCCTGTCTCAAAAAACAAGACAGACAGACTGGCCTGAGGAATGACTCCCAAGGCTGACCTCTGATCTCATGTACCCACACATATACAGGCACCCACACTCACACATACACACACACGTGCCCGAGTGCACTCTTGCACACACACACTCATACACACCCATACCCACACATATACAGGCACTCACATGCTCACACATGCACGCACACATACATATACATACATGCACACATGTGCACACTCACACACACACACACACACACCAACTTAAAAGGGGCCCTTAAGGTTTCGCAATTCCTTGTATACAAATATCACCTCAAAAGGAAAAAAAGAGACTCATTATTGGACAGTATACTCTAAATTGTGGCATCCATGCAGGAGATTTCAGAGCCAGGCAAACTGGTGTATACACCTTACCAGGCAATGGACCCCGTGAGTGAGGCAGGTGGTTACCAGGAGAGACAGAGACCAGACTAATCCACAGGCTCCTGTCTCAGTACAGAGGCCAGGTGCCAGGTACACTGAGGCTGGCTTTGGCATCCCTTATGCTCTACTGGATGGTTGGGTATGCTGAGATGCAAAGAGTGGCAACCAAAACATGAGGACATAGGGCCTCACGCAGGGCTCAGTGCCTCCGATCCCCATCTGTGGAATGCACACTTGACCCAGGGCTGTCCCTAGGACGGACTCCAGAGGACCCCAGCCCCCTCTCCTGAGATTTTGGCCTCTTCCCCAGCCACCCACTCTGATGGGCCACGCTTACCCATCTATGCTTAATGAGGACACAGCCCCCCTACCTAATATGCTTCTTCCATCTTCTTTAATTTGATTATTGTCCATCTCCTCCCACTACAACACATACTGCAGAAGAACAGAGGCCTCACAGCT
Source organism: Cricetulus griseus (assembly GCF_003668045.3). Taxonomy (NCBI): domain Eukaryota; kingdom Metazoa; phylum Chordata; class Mammalia; order Rodentia; family Cricetidae; genus Cricetulus; species Cricetulus griseus. The sequence continues at coordinate 13,177,069 of NC_048595.1, forward strand.
CAGTCTCTGGCCCAGAGTAGAAACCCGGAGCATCCTTGTTGAATGAGAAGTTAAGTGACGACAACCTGCAGTTCCAATGTGGCCCTAGCTGTAGAGATCTACCAACTGAAGTCTACCTACTGTGCAAACCTCCTTATGGCAGGTAGGACAAAGAGGCCAGCCACCCCAGTCCCATCGGACAAACGAGGAAACTGAGGCCAAGAGGTGAAATATAAATTTCCCAGCATGCCCTGCCAGTGACTGAATGGAGATGGAGCCCAGAGCCTCAACAATCGCTTCAGGACTCTTCCCTCCCGAGCAGGCTGCTGAGCTTGTGTTAAAGGGCCCATCCCAGGAAGCAGCCAGCAGATGGACAGGCGGACAGGCTCCGCTTGGCTGAGCTGCCCATGATGCCGTGTTAATTACACAGGGCGGGAGATGCCAGCCAACACTGTCTGCAGTGTGGCTGCCCTGGTATAGCAGGTGCACAAGCTGGCGTGGGCTGCTGATGACCACGGCCACGGATCTGCTGGCAGCCAGACCTGCTGACATAGCCCAACTGTTTGCAGCACCACTGAGCATGGGGCTCAGCCACATTGTCACAACAAGGGTTCCCTAGGGACTGGCACCCTTCCCGATGGTACCAGTTGGCCTGACTGGCCCAAACCAGGCAGCTGTCCTCCAGTGACAATGTCCACACAGGTGTGCTCTCAGACAGCATGGTACACGGCTGTGGGGGTTGAGTACTAGCAAACTGTAGAGGTGTCACAGAAGGGCTCTGCGACAGAGCCTTACACACAGATACGCAGACTCTGGGACTAGCTAGGACCCAACCAGGCGGCTGGACCCAACCAGGCGGCTGGACCCAGCCCCTACCCAGCCAGCTCCTGAGATCCAAGGATCTAATTAGTGGCCCTGAAGAGGACCCAGGAAATGATGTCTGTTCTTACAACCTCACCCCAGGCCTGGGTGCTAGTTTGAGATCCACTGTGTATACAGAAGTTTGGGGATTACTTTGATGACCCTGGACTCTGTAATGGCCTGCCGAATGCTTCTGGTGGCTCCCCATCTCCACTCAGTGGAATAAACCATACCAACAGTGCCACATCCCACAGGTGACAGTGAGATTCCCACTCCACCCGAGGTCTGACTTCCCAACACACGGAATCCAGAGCGTCCTCTGGTGCCCTCAGGTGTGTTTCTCCTCCCACCGACTGACAGACAGCCAAAGAAGGCAAGGCAGGGAGATAGGGATTTAGAAGTACACTCTCAACTCAGAGATGGAACACTACCCCACTCAGCTCTGCAGTGGGGATTAGGCCTCACTCCTCAAGGCTGCTGCAGCTCAGGCTCTGACATCACATCCTAGGAGCCACGCTGCTTTCTGGCTGACTCTGTGAGATTTCCCACGCGGTCTTGGTGATTGTCCTGTGCTCTGAAATCCAAGTGCCCGGCCTCAGTCCACGTGGCAGCTTTCATGTCTCCTGCTTCCCGATTGCTAGCCTTGCGATAGGGAGGACGGTGCCTAGGAAGTGATGTGTGACCTTCGTGGAGCTGGTGGAGTTTGAGGGCTCAAGGGGCCTCGTCAAGGTGTGGGAGGTGTAGGGACAGCCAACCTGATGATCTTTCACTTGTGTGGAAACAGCCTGGCATCATCAGAAATGTACACACCCTGCCCCAGCTTCTCTTCCATGAGTCACAGATCAAGAAAGGGACATAACAACTGGGCTTGCCACTGTGTGGGGGCAGGGTATACACTCAGCATGTGCCACAAAGAGACATGCACATACCCCACTTCCCGTAAAAAGTACAAACATTTACACACACACACACACACACACACACACACACACACACACGCATGCACACACGTCATTGGCAGCTCAGAAGATCTGAGCCCCATAGACACAGCCCCAGCATGCCCCCAAATGTAGGCTTTCACATTCATACACTTGCCCACCCACGTAAGCTGGCTCCCCACCCCCACTGTCCTCTCACCTGCCCACATGGCAAGCTCAGGACCCACAAGGAAGCTGGCAGTCACTCTGCTCTCCTCCTCTACTGTTCTCATCTCCAGCCCGCAGTCCTGTCCCTGAGCGCCTGTCTGCCATCACACCATAACCAGATGAGACAAGGCAATTTATGATACCAGCTGTCTCTGTCAACACCGGATCTCCCACACACGCCAGGGAAGCCAATCAACCCAGCCCAGCCTTGCCAGGAGTGGGAGCTCACAGAGTTGGCACAGGAGGATGGAGTCAGTCCCCAGGGTAGTGGGTGGCCCTTGACTTCTCCTCCTTGGCTATCACGCTCATGCCTGCATCTGTGGCTACAGCTCCCCACCAGGGTAGAAAGCAGGTAAGCAGGACTGCTTTAGAGGGAGAGTGGTCCAGGGTCTCCATGACAATAAGATCACTAGAAACTCTGTGTCCTCCCAAACTCAGAGGACCACAAAGTGGCTCCATCAATGTCCCCTGGTTTTCCTCCACATCCATGCTTCTCACTCCCTTCCCAAGCATCTTTGTCCAGGTTCCTCTCCCCTAAAATACCTGTCCCTTTCCTGACCCTGGCCCTGGCCCTGGCCCTGACCCAATTATCCACCCCCACCCTGAGGCCATTCTATAGACTCCTCAGAGTCAGACCCATGGTCAAAAGTCCATTTCATCTCATGCCAGCCAGGCAGCCTGGGCAGGTGACATTCTTTCTCAGGCTGCGATTTCATTTCTAGAGTTTGAGTAAGTTTTTGCCACATGCTAGACCCTAGTATAAAATTTGAGCTCACAGCTCCCCCTGCCCAAGACACATCCACTCCTCACAGCTCCCCCTGCCCAAGATGCATCCACTCCACTCCCAGCGCACGCACAGAGGACAATACCAGCTCCATGCCGCCGCCCTGCTGGAGGAATCAGGAAATGCAGGGCCAAATAGCTGAGAAGCTAGTCTCTTGCTGTCCACATCTGCTTGGCTACAGTTGCCTCAGTGCAAGCCCAGCCTTGCAAGATAGATGTTAATCTCAGGCACATGAGGGACCAGGCTGCAGTGTGGGGCCCAGTTTCACCTAGGTAATCCTTTGATGAAACTGTGTTGACCTGACTGATGTCATCTTGGGCCACTCTCAGCTCTCTTGGTATAATAAGCACCAAAAGTGGCAGCTAAGGAGAGGGGCCCCCAAAAGCCCATGCCTTCCTTTGCTGAGCAGTGCACTTATTTAGTAAATGTACATTGAGGACCTACTCTGTGCTTATCTCCATGCTAGACAGGCAGGGTCGAGCGGCATGAGGAAGAAGGGTCCTCTGGATGATAGTCACATGGTGGAAGTTTCTAGAATTGCTTTTCATTGTCTTCCACGTGGTTAGAATTGAAATTCCAGATCAGTAGAAGTTCCCACTTCCCTTCATGCTTTCAAGTGTGCACCTATTTCTTACAACATTCACGGCAGGGTCTCATGTAGCCCAGGCTTACCTCCAACTTGCTGTGTTGAGGATGGCCTTGAACTTCTGACCCTCCTACCTCTACACCTGAGTGCTGGGATTGTAGGTGTCCAGCCTTTACCCACTGAGGTTCAGCGTTGCCCCCATGGTATAGTTTGGTTCTGTGTTCAGTCAATTTCATTATCTGACAGATGTTCTTTTCACCCTCCATAGTGCTGGAAGGCCAGCCTCACTCTTTCTCGCTCACTACCAAAGCGTGTGAGTGGCCTTGCTGGGGACTTGAACCTGTGTCTGGCTGATGTAAACTCCCAGGGGCCATCCACACCTCCACATCTAATCAGTTCATTAAAGTCTGCCTTGCAAACACTCCCTTGCGCAGCCCAGGACACGGAGACCTCAGCTGCTCCATTTCCTGGAGAGCGAATTCCTTCCCCGCTGGAGAGGAGTGGAGTAATGTAGGCAGGCAATTTAAACAGCTCCACAAACCCGCAGTTTCCACTCTCCGCCACTATTACACTTCCTGGCCGCAGCGGGATTGGCCCGTAAGTGGGATATCAAGTTTATTACAGCTATTTCCAACCTGTAATTGGTTTTGTGGAACACAAAGAGAAAGGCTGAGGGAAGAGAGAGGTGATCCCCCGTTTTTTTTTCTTCTCCATTTTTTTTTCCTTTTAAGGATGGTGGCATCTAGGGGCATGGGTGAGTTGAAGACTTATTTGTTTTTTCAAATTAAAACGTGGATGGCTGACCAGTGGGCCCTCCTGCTGCTGGCTGGATGGCATCCATTGCCATTCCTCCAGAAGTCCACATGTAAATCCATCTGACCATAGTCAGGGTTGCTGGTGGTGGGGAATCTGGCACTGAGGGTGGGGTGGGGAGTTGTGACAAGCTGTGGTCAGCTAGGGCTGGTTGTCTAGAGCCACAGCAGTGGGCCACACCACTAGGGCCACAGCACTGGGGCCGCTCACTAGGTTCACAGCACTCGGGCCATGCAAGTAGGCAGAGTATCTGGAGGCCACCAGGCCTCATTTTCCTCATGGAACATTTAGGTAAACTGAGGCCTAGATAAGGACCAGTATAGAGGCAACTTATAGTTAGTAACTTGGGGAACTCACAGCAGAAATATTGACTGAATAGGACAAGAAGAAAACATCTTTTTAAAAAGCACCTACTGTGTGCTGGCTGCCCAGCCTGGCCACACAACAATGTGGCTGCTTAGAAGCTTATTGTCGCTCACATACATTGAACATGTTTGCATCTGTGTGAGTCTGTGCTTACAAGCAAGGCTGGGCACACACGGTGAGAACTCAGTGAGTGCTGGCCATGGTCCATCCCCTACCGGGCACATTACAGTTACCTGTGTGTGAGGGTTACTCTTGACCACTAGTGTAACTAGATTTAGAAGCATCATAGAAACCCAGCTCTGGACATTTCTGCAAGGCGATTTCTAGATGAGGTTAACCGAGGAGAGAAGACCTGCCCTGAAAGTGTGCAGTGCCATCCCCGGGGGCTGGGGTCCTGTGCTGAATAAAGAGGAGAAAGCAAGCTGAGAAGAACTGAGCGTCAGTGGGAGGGGACAGTAACTGAGCAAAGTCCCTAGGCTCATGGCAATCAGAAGGAGAGAGGGGAGGGGAGGAAGGGAGGGAGGGGGAGAAAAAGAAGGAGGGAGGGAGGGAGGGGGAAGGGAGAGAGGAGAGGGAGACCTAGACCTAGGTATGGGAGGATACCGCCCACATGTAGGGTGGCCCTCCCCCTTAGTTATTTCTCTGGGAATTTTTGACTATGACCCTCACAGACAAACCCAGATGTGTACCTCTCTAGCCTTCCAGATGCTTCTCCGTCCCGTCTAGCTGAACCTACACACCTCCAAGAAGACTTCTCCATTTGCCTTCCCTCCCCAGGAACTCTGCACCCCCAGAAGCATCATGGGTAACTCTTGGCATATGCCTGTCCCGGCAGACTTGCTCTCTCCACTCATGTCTCCCAGACAGCTGTGGACCGAGCTCTGCCCACACCAGATCCTGACGGGCTGTGTATGTGCCGCGGTCTCTACCTGAGGGCGGAAGCTGTGCCTGTGTCTCAGACACCTTGCACCCTTGCCTACAGCTTACAGTCCAGCCTCGTAGCAGAGCCTCCGGCCAATGAGAGCATCCTAGTCTCCCAGTGCAGGTGGCGCTGCAAACACATCGGGTGCCTTCTCCCCAGCTAACAGTCAAGATAAAAAAGGGCCAGTTTGCACACTGTCCCAGGGACAGTGCTGTGACTAAGAACTAGGGTGATAGTGCATGCCTGAAATCTCAGTGGGTCAGTGGGCAGAAGCACAACTCACACTTGGAAGATGGAAGCACTGTCTCAAAAACAAGAAAAGGGGGGAAAGTAAATAAAACCAAAGAAAAACAGACTTGTCCTTGAGGCTCTCCTGTGCCTCGGCCTGCAGCTGGGATTTATGGCTCAGGTAATTCTTCCTTGCTTTATCTGGGGTGTGGGGGTGTGTGGACGTGTGGGGGGCGAGTGTATTTTCCTAGTCATAAAACCCTCAGTCCCGGCGAATAAATTTGAGGAGACAGTTTTACTGACAGATTTTTTTTCTCTGTTGTGTAATAAAAAAAAAAATGGAGTGAAATTTGAGATTGGGGCGATGAGGGCTGCGAATTTTAGAAGGAGATAAAAAGCTTTACCTGAAGGCATACAAAGTTGGAGCCAGAGGGCTGCTGGAGAACTCACCGCCCGCCCTTCTCATGCTGCAGATGCCAAGCAAGGGGAAGTCAAGGGGCAGTTAGGCAGCCTTGCCAGCCTGGCAGGATAGGCAGGGAGTAATGGGCCCCAGTGGAGGGCGTCAGTTGTGTCCTCAGTTGCAAAGTGACTTGTTATCATCCATTGTGCTATCTTCCCAGGGCGCATGGGAGAGAGGCACACAGATGAGAGGTTTCCCAGCCTTGACGTGTGTGTGTGTGTGTGTGTGTGTGTGTGTGTGTGTGTGTGTGTGTGTGTGTAAGTATGCATGTTCCTGTGTGTACATGTATACATGTACTTAGACGTTCATGGTATGTGAAGGTACACAAGTGTACATTTATGTATGTATGTTTATGTGTATGTGCAGGTGTGTGTACATGTATAAGGCACATTTGTATGCATACATGTTCATGTGTGTAGGTGCATGTGTGCACACATTCGAATGCACTAAAGGCTAACGTTTCGTCATTCTTCAAGTGCCCTGCATCATGGGTTTTAAGCTGGCCCTCACTGATTAGGATAGACTCAATGACCAGAGAGACCCTAGGAGCCTCCTGTCTCTACCTCTCCTGTGCTTGGATTACAAACAGGGGTCACCATGCTCAGCTTTTTTACTATGTGCTGGGGATTAAGCTACCTCCTCATGACAATCTCAGTGTAGCAACAGTGTATTTGTTGAAGAATGTTTGAGGTGTGTCCTCTTCATCAAAAGGGTCAGAAGTCTCCCTGGCCTGTCAGTTACATGCCGGGACCCTCACGGTGACAACCAAGCATATCTCCAGAATATGCCATGTTCCCTGGCAAAGAAGGGGCCAGAATTGTCTCCCAGGGACTGGAAAGGTAGCTCAGCAATTAAAATAACTTGCTACTCTTGCAGAGGACCTGGATTCTGTCTCCAGCACCCCCACGGCCACTCACAACCATCTGTAACTCAAGTTCCAATGGATACAGTGCCCTCTTCTGGCCTCCATGGGCACTACATGACATGACTCAAACATACTGACAGAAACACTCATACTCATAAAATAATAAAATAAATAGAATTGTCTCCCAGTTGAAGGTCCCAGTTGAAAAGTACCTTGACGTCTCTAAGGGGTTAAGGCATCCTTGAAGGGTTGGAAAGAAGGGAGTGGTGGACCCACTCCAGGCAGGGATATGCTTGTAAGTTTGTTCTGACTTAGAAAGCAGTCGAGCCACTCAGCCCCACCCACCCCAGACCCTGCTCCAGTCTGGCTCAGTCCACTGTGGGGAATGCACTGGTTAAGACATCAGCCTCAGCCTGGAGAGATGGCTCAGAGATTAAGAGCACCGACTGTTCTACCAGAGGTCCTGAGTTCGATTCCCAGCAACCACATGGTGGCTCACAACCGTCCGTTATGAGATCTGGTGCCCTCTTCTGGTGTGCAGATATACATGGAAGCAGAACGTTGTATACATAAAAAATAAAATCTTAAAAAAAAAAAAAGACATCAGCCTCAGAAGCAGGCCGAGGGTGTCCCCAAAGAGTGTCCTTCCCAGGCAAATGCCAGCATGGAGCCAGCCACATGCCGGCGAGATGCCACCCTTCTCATTCACCGCAGCTCTTCTCCTCCACATTGCCATCTTACTCTGGAATCTGGTGGCAGGTGAGGCGAGGAGTCAGGCAGGTGAGGCGAGGAGTCATATCTCTCTGTCCTCAAGCTACACAGATGAGAACAAAAGAGCTGGCTTCAGAGGGAAATGGGCCAAGTAATGAGCTAGGGAAGTCTGGAATGGTGATGAGAGGCAGATGGGCCTGGTGAGGGCTGGGAGGAAAACCAGTCAGGGAAAGTCCTACTGCTGATCCCACTCAGAGTCACAAAACCCATGAATGTGTTAGCCTCCTTCCACCTACTACTGGTACTCACTGGGGTGTCCTTGTTCTTGGCCTCTCCTAGTCTATGGGACAGGTAACAGATGTGGCCAATGCATGACACTCAGTCGGTGCCTGATAGATGCTGGCTGGGTTGTATCAAACGTGTGTGTTTACTAAAACACCAAGATGTAGTCAAAGGCAGTCTGGGTGCGGATGAGGACAGTCCTCCTAGTTGAGGGGGACAGATGACTGGGGAAGCCACTCTCAGCATCTCCCCATCCCTGACCACCGCCCTGGCAGCTCCCTGCCCCTGCTTTCACTGGAGGAGCCACAGGGAGTTAATTCCACTTCTCCAGGCCCAGGCATGAGGCCGCCCTGTCGCAGGCTGTTAGTGTGGAGCCCAGCTGAGCGGCGAGAGGCTGCAAGCTCTAGGTCTATAATAGAGTTGCTGAGACAAGCGGAAAACTGCAGCCGAGTAAACAGATAAATAATTGAAACAGTGACAACACATACCTTGCTGCTTTGTGGGGTAGTAACACTTTCATTAGGGAGGTGGTGGAGACCAGGCGTGTGCTTCGGGCGGCTGCTGCTGGGGAGCCCCTGACACTTGGGCCTGGCTCTTCATCAGCTGGGAACAGCAGGCCCCTACAGCAACCTGTGCCCTGGCACTGACTTGACTGTCACCTCCTGGGGTCCCCTGCTTCCCCAGCTTCTATGCACTCAGGTGGCCTTCTCCTAGAGACTGTCTGAAGGGTGGCTACAGGAAAACAAAAGCAAGTGTCCCATGCTGACAAACACCTTCTGTCCATCCCTGGGTCGCTGCCTCTGGTCCTGCCTCCCCCTTGGACTTGCTTCTGGAAGACCAGGGAAGGTTATGAGCAGAGCCCACATCTGAACCTAGGTGACTGGTGCCTGCAGCAGGGTGGGGCATTGCTTTGTCCATGGGTCCTCAGCGGTGGCATTATGTTGTCAGGATCCTCTGGGTCCCCTCTCTCTTGCTCCAGGCACTCTGAACAGTCAGTTACACAGAGGCAGCTCAGCTGATCCCTCCTGCATCTGGCCTTGGCTCCTACCACCTGCTCTGCCAGGCTGACTCTTGGGCCTCCTGCAGAAGCAGCTTCAACTTCGCATCCTCCAAGACACCCTTGTGGGCACTCCCCGCCCCCTCAGAAAGTGGCCTTCCCCCTCCTCTGGATTTCCATGCCATTCTGGGCCTACCCTGTCAGGATTTATCAGAAATGGGTGATCCTCTTGGGCTGGTAAAATTGCTTATTGTTCAAGCCTGGCGATGGAGTCTGATCCTTGGAACACACATAGCAGAGGAGAGAAGTGACTCTCCAATTATCCTCTGACCTCCACAGTCACCCCCCGCCACACACACACAGCATGTGTACATACACAATGATAAGTACTAAAAAGCAGAAATAGTGGCAATATAGCTATAGCTTATTTGTCTTTCCATGAGTTATTTGCATGTAGATGGTCCCCTGGCCTTCCATTGTTCCCCCTCTTACTAGTTAGCCTGCCCCCTCCCCTTCCTTCTCTCTAGGCTCTGGAACCAGGCCCTGATTCCCTACCTAGCTCACTCTACAAAGCCCATTCTGGTCCTGCCCCAGTTGCCCAGGCCACACTAGTCACTTCCACAAAGCAGAGCCTTCCTCGAGGTAGGGTCTCCTGGAGCCTGGAAAGACCCCAGGTGGGGGAAGCTGCAAGCTCTGTCCCACCATGCCTTCAGGGCCTCAGAAGGCACCCCAGTGTTTGCAGAATTGAAAGTCCAGCAGCTCCCTTCTCAGAAGCCAATGCTCTGGCTGGCACTGGTGGGACGGGGCCAGGTTTACTCACAGGCTGGCTGTTGCCTGGAGCTCCACGGGGCTTGGCAAGAGGGAGGAGGAACCTGGCAGGAAAGCTCTGTGTGGGGTGCTCTCTTTGTCATCAACACACATGTCTTCTGTCTGCTTCTCCTCTAGGACATGGTAATGAGCTTGGCCTCCTGGAGCCAGAGGCTGCCATCCTTTTTTATTAATTAATTTATTTGACTTAATTACTTATTTGTGCATGTGCAGGTGTGCATACGTACATGTCACAGTGCATGTGGAGGTCAGAGGTCGGTTCTCTCCCTAGCATGTCAGACCCAGGAATCAAATTCAGCTCGTCAGGCTTTGGCTACAAGCTCCTTCATCTCACAGGCCCTGTGGCTCTTTAATTCCTAAGCCATTGGTGTCCAGGGGTGCTTGGATTCACAGACCAGGGACGTCTTGTGAAGGCTATCAGCCAGGTAGCCTCCATGGATAATGGAGGGGCAGGGCTGGGTGGGGCAGGGCGAGGCGGGGCGGGGCTGTGTATCTGGGTGGGAATCTTAATCAGAAGCTGAGAGGGAGGAGCAAGGGCAGGGACAGGCCAAGGGGACTCCTGAGGAAAGCGGGCGGTCAGGGCTGCCTGGGCACTCACCTGTGACTCCTCTGCTCTGTGGCAGGTGACAGATGGTGGCACCATCAAGCAGAAGATCTTCACCTTTGACGCCATGTTCTCCACCAACTACTCCCACATGGAGAATTACCGGAAGAGGGAGGATCTTGTGTACCAGTCCACTGTGAGGTGAGGCCACCGGAGCTGGCAAGCATGGGAGCCGGGAGAGGGAGGGGCGGGGCCTGGGGGTGTGCTTGTCCAGCCCTGTCAACAGCCCCTAGATGCTCTTGGGCAGTGATTCTCAACCATGGGTCATGACCTCCTCCGAAGGGGTTGCATATCAGATATCCTGCATAGCAGATGTTTACACTGAGATTCATGACAGTAGCAGAATCACAGTTATGAAGTAGCAATGAAAATAATTTTATGGGGGGTCACCAAAACATGAGGAACTGTATTAAGGGGTCCCAGCATTAGGAAGATTGAGAGCCACTCCTCTTAGGGGCTGCACCCCCTCCATGAGCTGGGGGCTCTCTGCAGAGTAGAGCCGAGCCTGGAGGGAAGAGGTGAGGCCATAGCTGCTCCTATAATCATGCAAGGTAGGCTTCACAAATCCCATTTGCCGGTGAGGATGCTGAGGTCCAGAGAGGGCAAGAACTCTGCCTAAAATCACACAGCACAGAATGACAGAGCTGGGAGGTGAATCAGCTCTTCCCAGCCTGGAAACATACCTAACACATTCGTGTCCCCCAGAATCTGTAAGGTCACAAAGGCCCCAAGTGTGGGACACCTGGACTCCCAGGTCAGGGGCAGCAAGATGAGGAGAGAGGGACCCTCCCCTGTTT